>NW_026610438.1:55000-269397 GCF_029499605.1 Hyla sarda | reverse complement strand
GGGCCATCGTAGGTCGGAGGGTCACTGTATATATATGGTATGTCGGGGCCATCGTAGGTCGGGGGGTCACTGTATATATATACGGTATGTCAGGGCCATCGTAGGTCGGGGGGTCACTGTATATATATGGTATGTCGGGGGCCATCGTAGGTCGGGGGGTCACTGTATATATATGGTATGTCGGGGGGTCACTGTATATATATGGTATGTCAGGGCCATCGTAGGTTGGGGGTCACTGTATATATATGGTATGTCGGGGCCATCGTAGGTCGGGGGGTCACTGTATATATATGGTATGTCGGGGGTCACTGTATATATATATGGTATGTCGGGGCCATCGTAGGTCGGGGGGTCACTGTATATATATACGGTATGTCGGGGCCATCGTAGGTCGGGGGGTCACTGTATATATATATGGTATGTCGGGGCCATCGTAGGTCGGAGGGTCACTGTATATATATGGTATGTCGGGGCCATCGTAGGTCGGGGGGTCACTGTATATATATGGTATGTCGGGGCCATTGTAGGTCGGGGGTCACTGTATATATATGGTATGTCAGGGCCATCGTAGGTCGGGGGTCACTGTGTATATATGGTATGTCGGGGCCATCGTAGGTCGGGGGTCACTGTATATATATGGTATGTCGGGGCCATCGTAGGTCGGGGGTCACTGTATATATATGGTATGTCGGGGGGTCACTGTATATATATATGGTATGTCGGGGCCATCGTAGGTCGGGGGTCACTGTATATATATATGGTATGTCGGGGCCATCGTAGGTCGGGGGTCACTGTATATATATATGGTATGTCGGGGGGTCACTGTATATATATATATGGTGTGTCAAGGCCATCGTAGGTCGGGGGGTCACTGTATATATATGGTAGGTCGGGGGGTCACTGTATATATATATATGGTATGTCGGGGCCATCGTAGGTCGGGGGGTCACTATATATATATATGGTATGTCGGGGCCATCGTAGGTCGGGGGGGTCACTGTATATATATGGTATGTCGGGGCCATCGTAGGTCGGGGGTCACTGTATATATATGGTATGTCGGGGCCATCGTAAGGTCGGGGGGTCACTGTATATATATATATATATATATGGTATGTCGGGGCCATCGTAGGTCGGGGGGGTCACTATATATATATATATATATATATATATATATATATATATATATATATATGGTATGTCGAGGCCATCGTAGGTCGGGGGGGTCACTGTATATATATGTATGTCTGGGCCATCGTAGGTCAGGGGGGGTCACTGTATATATATGGTATGTCGGGGCCATCGTAGGTCGGGGGTCACTGTATATATATGGTATGTCGGGGCCATCGTAGGTCGGGGGGTCATTGTATATATACGGTATGTCGGGGGTCACTGTATATATATGGTATGTCGGGGGTCACTGTATATATATGGTATGTCGGGGCCATCGTAGGTCGGGGGGTCATTGTATATATATATGGTATGTCGGGGCCATCGTAGGTCGGGGGGTCATTGTATATATATATGGTATGTCGGGGCCATCGTAGGTCGGGGGGTCACTGTATATATATGGTATGTCGGGGGTCACTGTATATATATGGTATGTCGGGGCCATCGTAGGTCGGGTGGTCACTGTATATATATATGATATTTCGCGGCCATTGTAGGTCGGGAGGTCACTGTATATATATATATGGTATGTCGGGGCCATCGTAGGTCGGGGGTCACTGTATATATATATGGTATGTCGGGGCCATCGTAGGTCGGGGGTCATTGTATATGTATATATATGGTATGTCGGGGCCATCGTAGGTCGGGGGGGTCACTGTATATATATATGGTATGTCGGGGCCATCGTAGGTCGGGGGGGTCACTGTATATATATATGGTATGTCGGGGCCATCGTAGGTCGGGGGGTCATTGTATATATATGGTATGTCGGGGCCATCGTAGGTCGGGGGGTCACTGTATATATATGGTATGTCGGGGGGTCACTGTATATATATGGTATGTCGCGGCCATCGTAGGTCGGGGGGTCACTGTATATATATGGTATGTCGGGGCCATCGTAGGTTGGGGGGTAACTGTATATATATGGTATGTCGGGGCCATCGTAGGTCCGGGGGTCACTGTATATATATATGCTATGTCGGGGGGGGTCACTGTATATATATATGGTATGTGGGGCCATCGTAGGTCGGGGGGGTCACTGTATATATATATGGTATGTCGGGCCATCGTAGGTCGGGGGTCACTGTATATATATGGTATGTCGGGGCCATCGTAGGTCGGGGGGGGGGGTCACTGTATATATATATGGTATGTCGGGGCCATCGTAGGTCGGGGGGTCACTATATATATATATATATATATATATATATATATATATATATGGTATGTCGGGGCCATCGTAGGTCGGGGGGGGTCACTGTATATATATATATATATGGTATGTCGGGGCCATCGTAGGTCGGGGGGTCACTGTATATATATGGTATGTCGGGGCCATCGTAGGTCGGGGGGGTCACTGTATATATATATGGTATGTCGGGGGCCATCGTAGGTCGGGGGGGTCACTGTATATATATATATGGTATGTCGGGGCCATCGTAGGTCGGGGGGTCACTGTATATATATGGTATGTCGGGGGGTCACTGTATATATATGGTATGTCGGGGCCATCGTAGGTCGGGGGTTCACTGTATATATATGGTATGTCGGGGCCATTGTAGGTCGGGGGGGTCACTGTATATATATATATGGTATGTCGGGGCATCGTAGGTCGGGGGGTCATTGTATATATATATGGTATGTCGGGGCCATCGTAGGTCGGGGGTCACTGTATATATATGGTATGTCGGGGGGTCACTGTATATATATATGGTATGTCGGGGCCATCGTAGGTCGGGGGTCACTGTATATATATATGGTATGTCGGGGCCATCGTAGGTCGGGGGGTCACTGTATATATATATGGTATGTCGGGGGGTCACTGTATATATATATATGGTGTGTCAAGGCCATCGTAGGTCGGGGGGTCACTGTATATATATGGTAGGTCGGGGGGTCACTGTATATATATATATATGGTATGTCGGGGCCATCGTAGGTCGGGGGGTCACTATATATATATATATGGTATGTCGGGGCCATCGTAGGTCGGGGGGTCACTGTATATATATGGTATGTCGGGGGCCATCGTAGGTCGGGGGTCACTGTATATATATGGTATGTCGGGGCCATCGTAGGTCGGGGGGGTCACTGTATATATATATATATATATATGGTATGTCGGGGCCATCGTAGGTCGGGGGGGGTCACTATATATATATATATATATATATATATATATATATATATGGTATGTCGAGGCCATCGTAGGTCGGGGGGGTTCACTGTATATATATGGTATGTCTGGGCCATCGTAGGTCAGGGGGGGTCACTGTATATATATGGTATGTCGGGGCCATCGTAGGTCGGGGGTCACTGTATATATATGGTATGTCGGGGCCATCGTAGGTCGGGGGGTCATTGTATATATATGGTATGTCGGGGGTCACTGTATATATATGGTATGTCGGGGGTCACTGTATATATATGGTATGTCGGGGCCATCGTAGGGTCGGGGGTCACTGTATATATATGGTATGTCGGGGCCATCGTAGGTCGGGGGGTCATTGGGGGTCATTGTGTATATATATGGTATGTCGGGGGGTCACTGTATATATATGGTATGTCGGGGCCATCGTAGGTCGGGGGGTCATTGTATATATATATGGTATGTCGGGGCCATCGTAGGTCGGGGGGTCACTGTATATATATGGTATGTCGGGGGTCACTGTATATATATGGTATGTCGGGGCCATCGTAGGTCGGGTGGTCACTGTATATATATATGATATTTCGCGGCCATTGTAGGTCGGGAGGTCACTGTATATATATATGGTATGTCGGGGCCATCGTAGGTCGGGGGTCACTGTATATATATATGGTATGTCGGGGCCATCGTAGGTCGGGGGGTCATTGTATATGTATATATATGGTATGTCGGGGCCATCGTAGGTCGGGGGGTCACTGTATATATATATGGTATGTCTGGGCCATCGTAGGTCGGGGGGGTCACTGTATATATATATGGTATGTCGGGGCCATCGTAGGTCGGGGGGTCACTGTATATGTATATATATGGTATGTCGGGGCCATCGTAGGTCGGGGGGTCACTGTATATATATATGGTATGTCTGGGCCATCGTAGGTCGGGGGGGTCACTGTATATATATATGGTATGTCGGGGCCATCGTAGGTCGGGGGGTCATTGTATATGTATATATATGGTATGTCGGGGCCATCGTAGGTCGGGGGGTCACTGTATATATATATGGTATGTCTGGGCCATCGTAGGTCGGGGGGGTCACTGTATATATATATGGTATGTCGGGGCCATCGTAGGTCAGGGGGTCACTGTATATATATGGTATGTCTGGGCCATCGTAGGTCGGGGGGTCACTGTATATATATATGGTATGTCGGGGCCATCGTAGGTCGGGGGGGTCACTGTATATATATATGGTATGTCGGGGCCATCGTAGGTCGGGGGGTCATTGTATATATATGGTATGTCGGGGCCATCGTAGGTCGGGGGGTCACTGTATATATATGGTATGTCGGGGGGTCACTGTATATATATGGTATGTCGGGGCCATCGTAGGTCGGGGGGTCACTGTATATATATGGTATGTCGGGGCCATCGTAGGTTGGGGGGTAACTGTATATATATGGTATGTCGGGGCCATCGTAGGTCCGGGGGTCACTGTATATATATATGCTATGTCGGGGGGGTCACTGTATATATATATGGTATGTCGGGGCCATCGTAGGTCGGGGGGGTCACTGTATATATATATGGTATGTCGGGCCATCGTAGGTCGGGGGGTCACTGTATATATATGGTATGTCGGGGCCATCGTAGGTCGGGGGGGGGTCACTGTATATATATATGGTATGTCGGGGCCATCGTAGGTCGGGGGTCACTATATATATATATATATATATATATATATATATGGTGTGTCGGGGCCATCGTAGGTCGGGGGGGGTCACTGTATATATATATATATATATATGGTATGTCGGGGCCATCGTAGGTCGGGGGGTCACTGTATATATATGGTATGTCGGGGCCATCGTAGGTCGGGGGGGTCACTGTATATATATATGGTATGTCGGGGCCATCGTAGGTCGGGGGGGTCACTGTATATATATATATGGTATGTCGGGGCCATCGTAGGTCGGGGGGTCACTGTATATATATGGTATGTCGGGGGGTCACTGTATATATATGGTATGTCGGGGCCATCGTAGGTCGGGGGTTCACTGTATATATATGGTATGTCGGGGCCATTGTAGGTCGGGGGGGGTCACTGTATATATATATATGGTATGTCGGGGCATCGTAGGTCGGGGGGTCATTGTATATATATATGGTATGTCGGAGCCATCGTAGGTCGGGGGGTCATTGTATATATATATGGTATGTCGGGGCCATCGTAGGTCGGGGGGTCACTGTATATATATGGTATGTCGGGGCCATCGTAGGTCGGGGGTCACTGTATATATATATATATATGGTATGTTGGGGCCATCGTAGGTCGGTGGGTCACTGTATATATATGGTATGTCGGGGCCATCGTAGGTCGGGGGGTCACTGTATATATATGGTATGTCGGGGCCATCGTAGGTCGGGGGGTCACTGTATATATATGGTATGTCGGGGGGTCACTGTATATATATGGTATGTCGGGGCCATCGTAGGTCGGGGGTTCACTGTATATATATGGTATGTCAGGGCCATTGTAGGTCGGGGGGGTCACTGTATATATATATATGGTATGTCGGGGCATCGTAGGTCGGGGGGTCATTGTATATATATATGGTATGTCGGAGCCATCGTAGGTCGGGGGGTCATTGTATATATATATGGTATGTCGGGGCCATCGTAGGTCGGGGGGTCATTGTATATATATGGTATGTCGGGGCCATCGTAGATCGGGGGTCACTGTATATATATATATATATGGTATGTTGGGGCCATCGTAGGTCGGTGGGTCACTGTATATATATGGTATGTCGGGGCCATCGTAGGTCGGGGGGTCACTGTATATATATGGTATGTCGGGGCCATCGTAGGTCGGGGGGTCACTGTATATATATGGTATGTCGGGGCCATCGTAGGTCGGGGGGTCATTGTATATATATATGGTATGTCGGGGCCATCGTAGGTCGGGGGTTCACTGTATATATATGGTATGTCGGGGCCATCGTAGGTCGGGGGGTCACTGTATATATATACGGTATGTCGGGGCCATCGTAGGTCGGAGGGTCACTGTATATATATGGTATGTCGGGGCCATCGTAGGTCGGGGGGTCACTGTATATATATACGGTATGTCAGGGCCATCGTAGGTCGGGGGGTCACTGTATATATATGGTATGTCGGGGCCATCGTAGGTCGGGGGGGTCACTGTATATATATGGTATGTCGGGGGGTCACTGTATATATATGGTATGTCAGGGCCATCGTAGGTTGGGGGTCACTGTATATATATATGGTATGTCAGGGCCATCGTAGGTCGGGGGGTCACTGTATATATATGGTATGTCGGGGCCATCGTAGGTCGGGGGGTCACTGTATATATATGGTATGTCGGGGCCATCGTAGGTCGGGGGGTCACTGTATATATATACGGTATGTCGGGGCCATCGTAGGTCGGGGGGTCACTGTATATATATATGGTATGTCGGGGCCATCGTAGGTCGGAGGGTCACTGTATATATATGGTATGTCGGGGCCATCGTAGGTCGGGGGGTCACTGTATATATATGGTATGTCGGGGCCATTGTAGGTCGGGGGTCACTGTATATATATGGTATGTCAGGGCCATCGTAGGTCGGGGGGTCACTGTGTATATATGGTATGTCGGGGCCATCGTAGGTCGGGGGTCACTGTATATATATGGTATGTCGGGGCCATCGTAGGTCGGGGGTCACTGTATATATATGGTATGTCGGGGGGGTCACTGTATATATATATGGTATGTCAGGGCCATCGTAGGTCGGGGTTCACTGTATATATATATGGTATGTCGGGGCCATCGTAGGTCGGGGGGTCACTGTATATATATATGGTATGTCGGGGGGTCACTGTATATATATATATGGTGTGTCAAGGCCATCGTAGGTCGGGGGGTCACTGTATATATATGGTAGGTCGGGGGGTCACTGTATATATATATATGGTATGTCGGGGCCATCGTAGGTCGGGGGGTCACTATATATATATATATGGTATGTCGGGGCCATCGTAGGTCGGGGGGTCACTGTATATATATGGTATGTCGGGGCCATCGTAGGTCGGGGGTCACTGTATATATATGGTATGTCGGGGCCATCGTAGGTCGGGGGGTCACTGTATATATATATATATATATATGGTATGTCGGGGCCATCGTAGGTCGGGGGGGGTCACTATATATATATATATATATATATATATATATATATATATATATATATATATATATGGTATGTCGAGGCCATCGTAGGTCGGGGGGGTCACTGTATATATATGGTATGTCTGGGCCATCGTAGGTCAGGGGGGGTCACTGTATATATATGGTATGTCGGGGCCATCGTAGGTCGGGGGTCACTGTATATATATGGTATGTCGGGGCCATCGTAGGTCGGGGGGTCATTGTATATATATGGTATGTCGGGGGTCACTGTATATATATGGTATGTCGGGGGTCACTGTATATATATGGTATGTCGGGGCCATCGTAGGTCGGGGGTCACTGTATATATATGGTATGTCGGGGCCATCGTAGGTCGGGGGGTCATTGTGTATATATATGGTATGTCGGGGGGTCACTGTATATATATGGTATGTCGGGGCCATCGTAGGTCGGGGGGTCATTGTATATATATATGGTATGTCGGGGCCATCGTAGGTCGGGGGGTCACTGTATATATATGGTATGTCGGGGGTCACTGTATATATATGGTATGTCGGGGCCATCGTAGGTCGGGTGGTCACTGTATATATATATGATATTTCGCGGCCATTGTAGGTCGGGAGGTCACTGTATATATATATATGGTATGTCGGGGCCATCGTAGGTCGGGGGTCACTGTATATATATATGGTATGTCGGGGCCATCGTAGGTCGGGGGGTCATTGTATATGTATATATATGGTATGTCGGGGCCATCGTAGGTCGGGGGGTCACTGTATATATATATGGTATGTCGGGGCCATCGTAGGTCGGGGGGGTCACTGTATATATATATGGTATGTCGGGGCCATCGTAGGTCGGGGGGTCATTGTATATATATGGTATGTCGGGGCCATCGTAGGTCGGGGGGTCACTGTATACATATGGTATGTCGGGGGGTCACTGTATATATATGGTATGTCGGGGCCATCGTAGGTCGGGGGGTCACTGTATATATATGGTATGTCGGGGCCATCGTAGGTTGGGGGGTAACTGTATATATATGGTATGTCGGGGCCATCGTAGGTCCGGGGGTCACTGTATATATATATGCTATGTCGGGGGGGTCACTGTATATATATATGGTATGTCGGGGCCATCGTAGGTCGGGGGGTCACTGTATATATATATGGTATGTCGGGCCATCGTAGGTCGGGGGGTCACTGTATATATATGGTATGTCGGGGCCATCGTAGGTCGGGGGGGGGTCACTGTATATATATATGGTATGTCGGGGCCATCGTAGGTCGGGGGTCACTATATATATATATATATATATATATATATATATATGGTATGTCGGGGCCATCGTAGGTCGGGGGGGGTCACTGTATATATATATATATATGGTATGTCGGGGCCATCGTAGGTCGGGGGGTCACTGTATATATATGGTATGTCGGGGCCATCGTAGGTCGGGGGGGTCACTGTATATATATATGGTATGTCGGGGCCATCGTAGGTCGGGGGGGTCACTGTATATATATATATGGTATGTCGGGGCCATCGTAGGTCGGGGGGTCACTGTATATATATGGTATGTCGGGGGGTCACTGTATATATATGGTATGTCGGGGCCATCGTAGGTCGGGGGTTCACTGTATATATATGGTATGTCGGGGCCATTGTAGGTCGGGGGGGTCACTGTATATATATGGTATGTCGGGGCATCGTAGGTCGGGGGGTCATTGTATATATATATGGTATGTCGGGGCCATCGTAGGTCGGGGGTCACTGTATATATATGGTATGTCGGGGGGTCACTGTATATATATATGGTATGTCGGGGCCATCGTAGGTCGGGGGTCACTGTATATATATATGGTATGTCGGGGCCATCGTAGGTCGGGGGGTCACTGTATATATATATGGTATGTCGGGGGGTCACTGTATATATATATATGGTGTGTCAAGGCCATCGTAGGTCGGGGGGTCACTGTATATATATGGTAGGTCGGGGGGTCACTGTATATATATATATGGTATGTCGGGGCCATCGTAGGTCGGGGGGTCACTATATATATATATGGTATGTCGGGGCCATCGTAGGTCGGGGGGTCACTGTATATATATGGTATGTCGGGGCCATCGTAGGTCGGGGGTCACTGTATATATATGGTATGTCGGGGCCATCGTAGGTCGGGGGGTCACTGTATATATATATATATATATGGTATGTCGGGGCCATCGTAGGTCGGGGGGGTCACTATATATATATATATATATATATATATATATATATATATATATATATATATATATGGTATGTCGAGGCCATCGTAGGTCGGGGGGGTCACTGTATATATATGGTATGTCTGGGCCATCGTAGGTCAGGGGGGGTCACTGTATATATATGGTATGTCGGGGCCATCGTAGGTCGGGGGTCACTGTATATATATATGGTATGTCGGGGCCATCGTAGGTCGGGGGGTCATTGTATATATATGGTATGTCGGGGGTCACTGTATATATATGGTATGTCGGGGGTCACTGTATATATATGGTATGTCGGGGCCATCGTAGGTCGGGGGTCACTGTATATATATGGTATGTCGGGGCCATCGTAGGTTGGGGGGTCATTGTCTATATATATGGTATGTCGGGGGGTCACTGTATTTATATGGTATGTCGGGGCCATCGTAGGTCGGGGGGTCATTGTATATATATATGGTATGTCGGGGCCATCGTAGGTCGGGGGGTCACTGTATATATATGGTATGTCGGGGCCATCGTAGGTCGGGTGGTCACTGTATATATATATGATATTTCGCGGCCATTGTAGGTCGGGAGGTCACTGTATATATATATATGGTATGTCGGGGCCATCGTAGGTCGGGGGTCACTGTATATATATATGCTATGTCGGGGCCATCGTAGGTCGGGGGGTCATTGTATATGTATATATATGGTATGTCGGGGCCATCGTAGGTCGGGGGGTCACTGTATATATATATGGTATGTCGGGGCCATCGTAGGTCGGGGGGGTCACTGTATATATATATGGTATGTCGGGGCCATCGTAGGTCGGGGGGTCATTGTATATATATGGTATGTCGGGGCCATCGTAGGTCGGGGGGTCACTGTATATATATGGTATGTCGGGGGGTCACTGTATATATATGGTATGTCGGGGCCATCGTAGGTCGGGGGGTCACTGTATATATATGGTATGTCGGGGCCATCGTAGGTTGGGGGGTAACTGTATATATATGGTATGTCGGGGCCATCGTAGGTCCGGGGGTCACTGTATATATATATGCTATGTCGGGGGGGTCACTGTATATATATATGGTATGTCGGGGCCATCGTAGGTCGGGGGGGTCACTGTATATATATATGGTATGTCGGGCCATCGTAGGTCGGGGGGTCACTGTATATATATGGTATGTCGGGGCCATCGTAGGTCGGGGGGGGGTCACTGTATATATATATGGTATGTCGGGGCCATCGTAGGTCGGGGGTCACTATATATATATATATATATATATATATATATATATATATATATATATGGTATGTCGGGGCCATCGTAGGTCGGGGGGGGTCACTGTATATATATATATATATGGTATGTCGGGGCCATCGTAGGTCGGGGGGTCACTGTATATATATGGTATGTCGGGGCCATCGTAGGTCGGGGGGGTCACTGTATATATATATGGTATGTCGGGGCCATCGTAGGTCGGGGGGGTCACTGTATATATATATGGTATGTCGGGGCCATCGTAGGTCGGGGGGTCACTGTATATATATGGTATGTCGGGGGGTCACTGTATATATATGGTATGTCGGGGCCATCGTAGGTCGGGGGTTCACTGTATATATATGGTATGTCGGGGCCATTGTAGGTCGGGGGGGTCACTGTATATATATATATGGTATGTCGGGGCATCGTAGGTCGGGGGGTCATTGTATATATATATGGTATGTCGGAGCCATCGTAGGTCGGGGGGTCATTGTATATATATATGGTATGTCGGGGCCATCGTAGGTCGGGGGGTCACTGTATATATATGGTATGTCGGGGCCATCGTAGGTCGGGGGGTCATTGTATATATATGGTATGTCGGGGCCATCGTAGATCGGGGGTCACTGTATATATATATATATATGGTATGTTGGGGCCATCGTAGGTCGGTGGGTCACTGTATATATATGGTATGTCGGGGCCATCGTAGGTCGGGGGGTCACTGTATATATATGATATGTCGCGGCCATCGTAGGTCGGGGGGGTCACTGTATATATATGGTATGTCGGGGCCATCGTAGGTCGGGGGGTCACTGTATATATATGGTATGTCGGGGCCATCGTAGGTCGGGGGGTCATTGTATATATATATGGTATGTCGGGGCCATCGTAGGTCGGGGGTTCACTGTATATATATATATATGGTATGTCGGGGCCATCGTAGGTCGGGGGGTCACTGTATAAATATGGTATGTCGGGGCCATCGTAGGTCGGGGGGTCACTGTATATATATGGTATGTCGGGGCCATCGTAGGTCGGGGGGGGGTCACTGTATATATAAATATGGTATGTCGGGGGGGTCACTGTATATATAAATATGGTATGTCGGGGCCATCGTAGGTCGGGGGGGTCACTGTATATATATATATATATATATATATATATATATATATGGTATGTCGGGGCCATCGTAGGTCGGGGGGTCACTGTATATATATATGGTATGTCAGGGCCATCAGAGGTCGGGGGGTCACTGTATATATATATGGTATGTCTGGGCCATCGTAGGTCGGGGGGTCACTGTATATATATGGTATGTTGGGGCCATCGTAAGTTGGGGGTCACTGTATATATATGGTATGTCGGGGCCATCATAGGTCGGGGGTCACTGTATATATATATATATGGTATGTCAGGGCCATCGTAGGTCGGGGGGTCACTGTATATATATGGTATGTCGGGGGTCACTGTATATATATATGGTATGTCGGGGCCATCATAGGTCGGGGGGTCACTGTATATATATGGTATGTCGGGGGATCACTGTATATATATCGTATGTCGGGGGTCACTGTATATATATGGTATGTCGGGGCCATTGTAGGTCGGGGGTCACTGTATATATATGGTATGGCGGGGTCATCGTAGGTTGGGGGGTCACTGTATATATATATGGTATGTCGGGGGGTCACTGTATATATATATATATATATATGGTATGTCGCGGCCATCATAGGTCGGGTGGTCACTGTATATATATATATGGTATGTCAGGGCCATCGTAGGTCGGGGGTCACTGTATATATATATGGTATGTCAGGGCCATCGTAGGTCCGGGGTCACTGTATATATATATGGTATGTCGGGGGGTCACTGTGTATATATATATATATATATGGTATGTCGCGGCCATCATAGGTCGGGTGGTCACTGTATATATATATATGGTATGTCAGGGCCATCGTAGGTCGGGGGTCACTGTATATATATATGGTATGTCAGGGCCATCGTAGGTCCGGGGTCACTGTATATATATATGGTATGTCGGGGCCATCGTAGGTCGGGGGTCACTGTATATATATATATATATATGGTATGTCAGGGCCATCGTAGGTCGGGGGTCACTGTATATATATGGTATGTCGGGGCCATCGTAGGTCGGGGGTCACTGTATATATATATATAGTATGTCGGGGCCATCGTAGGTCGGGGGTCACTGTATATATATGGTATGTCGGGCCATCGTAGGTCGGGGGTCACTGTATAAATATATATATATATGGTATGTCAGGGCCATCGTAGGTCCGGGGTCACTGTATATATATGGTATGTCGGGGCCATCGTAGGTCGGGTGTCACTGTATATATATGGTATGTCGGGGCCATCGTAGGTCGGTGGGGTCACTGTATATATATGGTATGTCGGGGGATCACTGTATATATATGGTATGTCGGGGGTCACTGTATATATATGGTATGTCGGGGCCATCGTAGGTCGGGGGGGTCACTGTATATATATATATGGTATGTCGAGGCCATCGTAGGTCGGGGGTCACTGTATATATATGGTATGTCGGGGCCATCGTAGGTCGGGGGGTCACTGTATATATATATACGGTATGTCGGGGCCATCGTAGGTCGGAGGGTCACTGTATATATATGGTATGTCGGGGCCATCGTAGGTCGGGGGGTCACTGTATATATATACGGTATGTCGGGGCCATCGTAGGTTGGGGGTCACTGTATATATATGGTATGTCGGGGCCATCGTAGGTCGGGGGGTCACTGTATATATATGGTATGTCGGGGCCATCGTAGGTCGGGGGTCACTGTATATATATGGTATGTCGGGGCAATCGAAGGTCGGGGGGTCACTTTATATATATACGGTATGTCGGGGCCATCGTAGGTCGGAGGGTCACTGTATATATATATGGTATGTCAGGGCCATCGTAGGTCGGGGGGGTCACTGTATATATATGGTATGTCGGGGCCATCGTAGGTCGGCGGTCACTGTATATATATGGTATGTCGGGGCCATCGTAGGTCGGGGGGGTCACTGTATATATATGGTATGTCGGGGGATCACTGTATATATATGGTATGTCGGGGCCATCGTAGGTCGGGGGGGTCACTGTATATATATGGTATGTCGGGGCCATCGTAGGTCGGGGGTCACTGTATATATATGGTATGTCGGGGCCATCGTAGGTCGGGGGGGTCACTGTATATATATGGTATGTCGGGGGATCACTGTATATATATGGTATGTCGGGGGTCACTGTATATATATGGTATGTCGGGGCCATCGTAGGTCGGGGGGGTCACTGTATATATATATATATATATGGTATGTCGGGGCCATCGTAGGTCGGGGGTCACTGTATATATATGGTATGTCGGGGCCATCGTAGGTCGGGGGGTCACTGTATATATATACGGTATGTCGGGGCCATCGTAGGTCGGAGGGTCACTGTATATATATGGTATGTCGGGGCCATCGTAGGTCGGGGGGTCACTGTATATATATACGGTATGTCAGGGCCATCGTAGGTCGGGGGGTCACTGTATATATATGGTATGTCGGGGCCATCGTAGGTCGGGGGGTCACTGTATATATATGGTATGTCGGGGGGTCACTGTATATATATGGTATGTCAGGGCCATCGTAGGTTGGGGGTCACTGTATATATATGGTATGTCGGGGCCATCGTAGGTCGGGGGGTCACTGTATATATATGGTATGTCGGGGCCATCGTAGGTCGGGGGGTCACTGTATATATATACGGTATGTCGGGGCCATCGTAGGTCGGGGGGTCACTGTATATATATATGGTATGTCGGGGCCATCGTAGGTCGGAGGGTCACTGTATATATATGGTATGTCGGGGCCATCGTAGGTCGGGGGGTCACTGTATATATATACGGTATGTCAGGGCCATCGTAGGTCGGGGGGTCACTGTATATATATGGTATGTCGGGGCCATCGTAGGTCGGGGGGTCACTGTATATATATATGGTATGTCGGGGCCATCGTAGGTCGGAGGGTCACTGTATATATATGGTATGTCGGGGCCATCGTAGGTCGGGGGGTCACTGTATATATATGGTATGTCGGGGGGTCACTGTATATATATGGTATGTCAGGGCCATCGTAGGTCGGGGGGTCACTGTATATATATGGTATGTCGGGGCCATCGTAGGTCGGGGGGGTCACTGTATATATATGGTATGTCGGGGGGTCACTGTATATATATGGTATGTCAGGGCCATCGTAGTTTGGGGGTTACTGTATATATATGGTATGTCGGGGCCATCGTAGGTCGGGGGGGTCACTGTATATATATATGGTATGTCGGGGCCATCGTAGGTCGGAGGGTCACTGTATATATATGGTATGTCGGGGCCATCGTAGGTCGGGGGGTCACTGTATATATATACGGTATGTCAGGGCCATCGTAGGTCGGGGGGGTCACTGTATATATATATGGTATGTCGGGGCCATCGTAGGTCGGGGGGGTCACTGTATATATATACGGTATGTCAGGGCCATCGTAGGTCGGGGGGGTCACTGTATATATATATGGTATGTCACGGCCATCGTAGGTCGGGGGGGTCACTGTATATATATGATATGTCGGGGCCATCGTAGGTCGGGGGGGTCACTGTATATATATATGGTATGTCGGGGCCATCGTAGGTCGGGGGGTCACTGTATATAAATAAAAGCGGTTGTAACTGATGTAACTTAGATATCACTTGCTGTAGTTTTGAGCTCCTCCTTTAGTTGCAGCAGATTTTTGGAGCGTCTGTGGCTTATATAGATTTGTTACTCTCCACATAGATTCCTTAGCGTTACTGCCGACGTGATTCCGCTCTACACACAAGATCACAACTCCCGGTTATTATTTGTACCTTCGGTTTCTGTTCCGTTGCTTCTTGGTTCCTCCGGGGGTTAAAGCTGGTGATCCTTAGACCCCCGTAGTCCTGAGGAGGGACCGGGAGAAATACTCCGACCGTCTGTCTGCCTCTATGATCCTGAGACCCCCGTAGTCCTGAGGAGGGACCGGAAGAAATACTCCGACCGTCTGGCTGCCTCTATGATCCTGAGACCACCGTAGTCCTGAGGAGGGACCGGAAGAAATACTCCGACCGTCTGGCTGCCTCTATGATCCTGAGACCCCCGTAGTCCTGAGGAGGGACCGGAAGAAATACTCCGACCGTCTGGCTGCCTCTATGATCCTTAGACCCCCGTAGTCCTGAGGAGGGACCGGGAGAAATACTCCGACCGTCTGGCTGCCTCTATGATCCTGAGACCCCCGTAGTCCTGAGGAGGGACCGGGAGAAATACTCCGACCATCTGGCTGCCTCTATGATCCTTAGACCCCCGTAGTCCTGAGGAGGGACCGGAAGAAATACTCCGACCGTCTGGCTGCCTCTATGATCCTGAGACCCCCGTAGTCCTGAGGAGGGACCGGAAGAAATACTCCGACCGTCTGGCTGCCTCTATGATCCTTAGACCCCTGTAGTCCTGAGGAGGGACCGGGAGAAATACTCCGACCGTCTGGCTGCCTCTATGATCCTTAGACCCCCGTAGTCCTGAGGAGGGACCGGGAGAAATACTCCGACCGTCTGGCTGCCTCTATGATCCTTAGACTTCCGTAGTCCTGAGGAGGGACCGGGAGAAATACTCCGACCGTCTGGCTGCCTCTATGATTCTGAGACCCCCGTAGTCCTGAGGAGGGACCGGAAGAAATACTCCGACCGTCTGGCTGCCTCTATGATCCTTAGACCCCCGTAGTCCTGAGGAGGGACCGGGAGAAATACTCTGACCGTCTGGCTGCCTCTATGATCCTGAGACCACCGTAGTCCTGAGGAGGGACCGGGAGAAATACTCCGACCGTCTGGCTGCCTCTATGATCCTGAGACCCCCGTAGTCCTGAGGAGGGATCGGGAGAAATACTTCGACCGTCTGGCTGCCTCTATGATCCTGAGACCACCGTAGTCCTGAGGAGGGACCGGAAGAAATACTCCGACCGTCTGGCTGCCTCTATGATCCTGAGACCCCCGTAGTCCTGAGGAGGGACCGGGAGAAATACTCCGACCGTCTGGCTGCCTCTATGATCCTGAGACCCCCGTAGTCCTGAGGAGGGACCGGGAGAAATACTCCGACCGTCTGGCTGCCTCTATGATCCTTAGACCCCCGTAGTCCTGAGGAGGGACCGGGAGAAATACTCCGACCGTCTGGCTGCCTCTATGATCCTTAGACCCCCGTAGTCCTGAGGAGGGACCGGAAGAAATACTCCGACCGTCTGGCTGCCTCTATGATCCTTAGACCCCCGTAGTCCTGAGGAGGGACCGGGAGAAATACTCTGACCGTCTGGCTGCCTCTATGATCCTGAGACCCCCGTAGTCCTGAGGAGGGACCGGGAGAAATACTCCGACCGTCTGGCTGCCTCTATGATCCTGAGACCACCGTAGTCCTGAGGAGGGACCGGAAGAAATACTCCGACCGTCTGGCTGCCTCTATGATCCTGAGACCCCCGTAGTCCTGAGGAGGGACCGGGAGAAATACTTCGACCGTCTGGCTGCCTCTATGATCCTTAGACCCCCGTAGTCCTGAGGAGGGACCGGGAGAAATACTCCGACCGTCTGGCTGCCTCTATGATTCTGAGCTGAGACCCGCAATTTGCTTAGTGACGTCACTTACTGTAAAGGTTTAGGGCCAAAATGGTTCTAGGATCTAAAAACATTCTAATCTATGTTATTGTTAGGTATCAGTGTTCCCCAATCGGCTGCCAGCTGCTGTCTGGGCATGCTGGGAGTTGTAGTTTTCCAACAGCTGGAGGCACCCTGGTTGGTAAACATTGACCTATATGACAGTATGAGGCCCTGAATAGCGGACTCTATTATCATTCCGTATAGATTGCGGCACATCTGATTTGGCGCTCCATTGACCTTTTCCTCTCTCCTCCAGATGGGGCGCCGCTGAGTGACCTGTCCTGGCCGTCCTCGCTGGCGGTGGTGGCGGTTTCCTTCTCCGGACTCATCACCATCATCTTCCTCATGCTGGCCTGTCTGTGCTGCAAGAAGGGGGACATCGGATTCAAGGTAGGTTCCCTGAAGGTAGGAGAGCGCGGCGTGTCCCCTTTAAATGTGGGTCCTTATGCAGATGTAGCAGAGCTGAAAAGGTTATTTAAAGGGATTGTCAGAATCCTTCCTAAAAGATTCCTCCAGACTTCAGACCAACGCCCGTGTAATTCTGATTTCCGTTTTTTGCGGCGCAGGTTGGGGACACTGCTGTAAAGTGTTAACTTTACAACTGTTGCAATCCACGACACCCAGCATTCCCAGACGGCCTCTGCCCCTTGTGGACATCACCGGAATTATCTGTAAATAAGGGGTTAACCTGCAGTTCTATGTAAATTCATGGCCCAGTAGATGCATTCCACCTGCTACACTGACAAACACAGCTCTGCTACATCCCCCCCCCCCAACCCCCCAGTCATCCTGTTTAGTTCCCGCACTACATACTGGGGGCATCATGCCAGCTCTCCTGCCCCAGGGGGTGACATCTACAGCAGCTGCTCCGGGCCCGGGAGTCTAGGGGCTCTTAATGACTTCCATGTTACAATTGCCCCTTTAATGATGAAGAAGGAGGAAACTTCTCGCCTGTCGACTAAACTGCAGACAGCAAGAACCAGGTGCAGGGTCCCAAAACAGTCATTCCAGGACATCAACCAGTGCATACACATTCCAGGACACCAACCAGTGCACACACATTCCAGGACACCAACCAGTGCACACACATTCCAGGACACCAACCAGTGCACACACATTCCAGGACACCAACCAGTGTACACACCTTCCAGGACACCAACCAGTGTACACACATTCCAGGACACCAACCAGCGCACACACATTCCAGGACACCAACCAGCGCACACACATCCCAGGACACCAACCAGTGTACACACATTCCAGGACACCAACCAGTGCACAAACATTCCAGGACACCAACCAGTGCACACACATCCCAAGACACCAACCAGTGTACACACATCCCAGGACACCAACCAGTGTACACACATTCCAGGACACCAACCAGTGCACAAACATTCCAGGACACCAACCAGTGCACACACATCCCAAGACACCAACCAGTGTACACACATCCCAGGACACCAACCAGTGTACACACATTCCAGGACACCAACCAGTGCACAAACATTCCAGGACACCAACCAGTGCACACACATTCCAGGACACCAACCAGTGCACACACATTCCAGAGCACCAACCAGTCAGTGCACACACATTCCAGGACACCAACCAGTGCACACACATTCCAGATCACCAACCAGTCAGTGCACACACCTTCCAGGACACCAACCAGTGCACACACCTTCCAGGACACCAACCAGTGCACACACATTCCAGGACACCAACCAGTGCACACACATTACAGGACACCAACCAGTGTACACACATTCCAGGACACCAACCAGCGCACACACATTCCAGGACACCAACCAGTGCACACACATTCCAGGACACCAACCAGTGCACACACATTCCAGGACACCAACCAGTGCACACACATTACAGGACACCAACCAGTGTACACACATTCCAGGACACCAACCAGTGCACACACATTCCAGGACACCAACCAGTGCACACACATTCCAGGACACCAACCAGTGCACACACATTACAGGACACCAACCAGTGTACACACATTCCAGGACACCAACCAGTGCACACACATTCCAGGACACCAACCAGTGCACACACATTCCAGGACACCAACCAGTGTACACACATCCCAGGACACCAACCAGTGCACACACATTCCAGGACACCAACCAGCGTACACACATTCCAGGACACCAACCAGTGCACACACATTCCAGGACACCAACCAGTGCACACACATTCCAGGACACCAACCAGCGTACACACATTCCAGGACACCAACCAGTGCACACACATTCCAGGACACCAACCAGTGCACACACATTCCAGAGCACCAACCAGTCAGTGCACACACCTTCCAGGACACCAACCAGTGTACACACATTCCAGGACACCAACCAGTGCACACACATTCCAGAACACCAACCAGTGCACACACATTCCAGGACACCAACCAGTGCACACACATTCCAGGACACCAACCAGTGTACACACATTCCAGGACACCAACCAGTGCACACACATTCCAGGACACCAACCAGTGCACACACATTCCAGGACACCAACCAGTGTACACACATCCCAGGACACCAACCAGTGCACACACATTACAGGACACCAACCAGTGTACACACATTCCAGGACACCAACCAGTGTACACACATTCCAGGACACCAACCAGTGCACACACATTCCAGGACACCAACCAGTGCACACACATTCCAGGACACCAACCAGTGCACACACATTCCAGAACACCAACCAGTCAGTGCACACACATCCCAGGACACCAACCAGTGCACACACATCCCAGGACACCAACCAGTGTACACACATCCCAGGACACCAACCAGTGCACACACATTCCAGGACACCAACCAGCGCACACACATCCCAGGACACCAACCAGTGTACACACATCCCAGGACACCAACCAGTGCACACACATTCCAGGACACCAACCAGTGTACACACATTCCAGGACACCAACCAGTGTACACACATTCCAGGACACCAACCGGTGCACACACATTCCAGGACACCAACCAGTGCACACACATTCCAGGACACCAACCAGTGCACACACATTCCAGAACACCAACCAGTCAGTGCACACACATTCCAGGACACCAACCAGTGCACACATATCCCAGGACACCAACCAGTGTACACACATTCCAGGATACCAACCAGTGCACACACATTCCAGGACACCAACCAGTGTACACACATTCCAGGACACCAACCAGCGCACACACATTCCAGGACACCAACCAGCGCACACACATTCCAGGACACCAACCAGCGCACACACATTCCAGGACACCAACCAGTGCACACACACATTCCAGAACACCAACCAGTGTACACACATTCCAGAACACCAACCAGTGCACACACCTTCCAGGACACCAACCAGTGCACACACCTTCCAGGACACCAACCAGTGTACACACATTCCAGGACACCAACCAGTGCACACACATTCCAGGACACCAACCAGTGTACACACATTCCAGGACACCAACCAGTGCACACACATTCCAGGACACCAACCAGTGCACACACATTCCAGGACACCAACCAGTGCACACACATTCCAGAACACCAACCAGTCAGTGCACACATTCCAGGACACCAACCAGTGCACACACATCCCAGGACACCAACCAGTGTACACACATTCCAGGACACCAACCAGTGTACACACATTCCAGGACACCAACCAGTGTACACACATTCCAGGACACCAACCAGTGTACACACATTCCAGGACACCAACCAGTGCACACACATTCCAGGACACCAACCAGTGTACACACATCCCAGGACACCAACCAGTGTACACACATTCCAGGACACCAACCAGTGTACACACATTCCAGGACACCAACCAGTGCACACACATCCCAGGACACCAACCAGTGTACACACATTCCAGGATACCAACCAGTGCACACATTCCAGGATACCAACCAGTGCACACATTCCAGGATACCAACCAGTGTACACACATCCCAGGACACCAACCAGTGTACACACATTCCAGGATACCAACCAGTGCACACACACATTCCAGAACACCAACCAGTGTACACACATTCCAGAACACCAACCAGTGCACACACCTTCCAGGACACCAACCAGTGTACACACATTCCAGGACACCAACCAGTGCACACACATTCCAGGACACCAACCAGTGTACACACATTCCAGGACACCAACCAGTGCACACACATTCCAGGACACCAACCAGTGCACACACATTCCAGGACACCAACCAGTGCACACACATTCCAGAACACCAACCAGTCAGTGCACACATTCCAGGACACCAACCAGTGCACACACATCCCAGGACACCAACCAGTGTACACACATTCCAGGACACCAACCAGTGTACACACATTCCAGGACACCAACCAGTGTACACACATTCCAGGACACCAACCAGTGCACACACATTCCAGGACACCAACCAGTGCACACACATTCCAGGACACCAACCAGTGTACACACATCCCAGGACACCAACCAGTGTACACACATTCCAGGACACCAACCAGTGTACACACATTCCAGGACACCAACCAGTGCACACACATCCCAGGACACCAACCAGTGTACACACATTCCAGGATACCAACCAGTGCACACATTCCAGGATACCAACCAGTGCACACATTCCAGGATACCAACCAGTGTACACACATCCCAGGACACCAACCAGTGTACACACATTCCAGGATACCAACCAGTGCACACATCCCAGGACACCAACCAGTGTACACACATCCCAGGACACCAACCAGTGTACACACATTCCAGGATACCAACCAGTGCACACATTCCAGGACACCAACCAGTGCACACACATTCCAGCACGCACACACATTCCATCACACTTGTAGAGCCCCGCCCATATGACTATTTACACATGTCCTGATGGTTTTCTTAAACTATAATGCATGCAATGAGTCTGTGCACAATAAGCAAAAAATAATGAAGCGCAAGCCACAAAAAAATGAAAAATTGAAGAAAGACAGAAGAAACCACAGAACATAGGCCTTTGCCCTCCTAGCCGGAGAACCACTCAAAACACAACAAACAAATAGAGCAAAAAATGTAATGAATGCCCCCATCATGTTCGCGGACCTTGCCCCTGCATCTGGTTGGTGCTGCCCGCGGTTCGGGGGGGCACACCTCCCCTTTAATGCTGCTCATAGTTCTTTATACAGACACAGCACCACTATTGTCCATTGGCCATGTCTGTTAGTGCACCTCAGTGGTTGTAGCATTTGTAGGGGTTGTAGAGATTATAGCGGTTGTAGGGGTTGTAGCTGTTGTAGGGATTATAGAGGTTGTCGCTGTTGTAGGGATTATAGCGGTTGTAGCGGTTGTAGGGATTATAGCGGTTGTAGGGGTTGTAGGGGTGTAGGGGTTGTAGTAGTTGTAGGGTTTGTAGCGTTTGTAGGGGTTGTAGGGATTATAGCGGTTGTAGGGGTGTAGGGATTGTAGCAGATGTAGTGGTTGTAGGGATTATAGCGGTTGTAGGGGTGTAGGGATTGTAGCAGTTGTAGGGGTTGTAGCAGTTGTAAGGGTGTAGGGGTTGTAGCGGTTGTAGGGATTGTAGCGGCTGTGGGGATTGTAGTGGTTGAAGGGCATGAAGGGGTTGTAGGGATTGCAGCGGTTGTAGGGGTTGTAGGGATTGTAGCGGCTGTGGGGATTGTAGTGGTTGAAGGGCATGAAGGGGTTGTAGGGATTGTAGCGGTTGAAGGGGTTGTAGGGATTGTAGCAGTTGTGGGGTTGTAGGGGTTGTAGCGGTTGTAGGGGTTGTAGCCGTTGTAGGGATTGTAGCGGTTGTAGGGGTTGTAGTGGTTTTAGGGATTGTAGCGGTTGTAGGGGTTGTATCAGTTGAAGGGGTTGTAGCAGTTATAGCGGTTGTAGCAGTTTTAGGGGTTGTAGGGGTTGTAGCGGTTGTAGGGATTGTAGCTGTTGTAGGGGTTGTAGAGATTGTAGCGGTTGTAGGGGTTGTTGGGGTTGTAGGGGTTATAGGGATTGTAGCAGTTGTAAGGATTGTAGTGGTTGTAGGGGTCGTAGCTGTTGTAGGGGTTGTGAGGTTGTAGGGATTGTAGCGGTTGTAGGGATTGTAGCGATTGTAGGGATTGTAGGGATTGTAGTGGTTGTAGGGATTGTAGGTGTTGTAGGGATTGTAGCGGTTGTGGGGGTTGTAGCAGTTTTAGGGGTTGTAGGGATTGTAGGGGTTGTAGCGGTTTTAGGGATTGTAGGGGTTGTAGTGGTTGGGGGGTTGTAGCAATTTTAGGGTTTGTAGGGGTTGTAGCAGTTGAAGCAGTTGTAGGGATTGTAGCGGTTGGAAGGGTTGGAGGGGTTGAAGCGGCTGTAGGGATTGTAGCGGTTGTAGGGGTTGTAGCGGTTGTAGGGGTTGTAGGGATTGTAGCGGTTGTAGGGGTTTTAGGGGTTGTAGGGGTTGTAGCAGTTGTAGGGGTTGTAGGGATTGTAGCGGTTGAAGGGGGTGTAAGGGTTGTAGGGGTTGTATGGGTTGTAGCGGTTGTAGGGATTGTAGGGGTTGTAGCGGTTGTAGCGGTTGTATGGATTGTAGTGGTTGTTGGGGTTGTAGGGATTGTAGGGGTTGTAGTGGTTTTAGGGGTTGTAGCGGTTGTATGGATTGTAGCGGTTGTAGGGATTGTAGGGGTTGTAGCGGTTGTAGGGATTGTAGGGGTTGTAAGGGTTTTAGGGGTTGTAGGGGTTGTAGCGGTTGTAGGGGTTGTAGGGATTGTAGCTGTTTTAGGTATTGTAGTGGTTGTAGTGGTTTTGGGGGTTGTAGCAGTTGTAGTGGTTTTAGGGGTTGTAGTGGTTTTAGGGGTTGTAGCGGTTTTAGGGATTGTAGCGGTTGTAGGGGTTGTAGGGGTTGTAGGGATTGTAGCGGTTTTAGGGATTGTAGGGGTTGTAGGGGATTGTAGGGGTTGTAGGGATTATAGCGGTTGTAGGGGTTGTAGGGATTGGAGCGGTTTTAGGGGTTGTAGGGATTGTAGCAGTTGTAATAATTGTAGCACTTGTAGGGATTGTAGCGTTTGTAGGGATTGTAGCGGTTGTAGGGGTTGTACCATTGTAAGGGTTGTAGCGGTTGTAGGGGTTGTGGGGATTGTAGCGGTTGTAGGGATTGTAGCAATTGAAGGGGTTGTAGGGTTTGTAGCGGTTTTAGGGGTTGTAGTCGTTGTAGGGGTTGTAGCGGTTGTAGGGGTTGTAGGGTTTGTAGCAGTTGTAGCGGTTTTAGGGATTGTAGTGGTTGTAGCGGTTTTAGGGGTTGTAGCGATTGTAGGGATTGTAGCGGTTGTAGGGGTGTGGGGGTTGTAGTGGTTGTAGGGATTGTAGCGGTTGTAGGGGTTGTTGTGGTTATAGGGATTGTAGCAGTTGTAGGGATTGTAGCAGTTGTAAGGGTTGTAGGGGTTGTAGGGATTGTAGCGGTTGTAGGGATTGTAGCAATTGTAGGGAATGTAGCGGTTACAGTGGTTGTAGGGATTGTAGCGGTTTTAGGGGTTGGAAGGGTTGTAACGGTTGCAGGGGTTGTAGTGGTTTTAGGGATTGTAGCGGTTGTAGGGTTTGTATCGGTTTAGGGGTTGTAGCAGTTGTAGCGGTTGTAGGGGTTGTAGTGGTTGTAGTGGTTGTAGGGTTTGTATCGGTTGTAGGAGTTGAAGCAGTTGTAGCGGTTTTAGGGGTTGTAGCGGTTGCAGCGGATGTAGGGGTTGTAGCGGTTGTAGGTGTTGTAGCGGTTGTAGGGATTGTAGGGGTTGTAAGGGTTTTAGGGGTTGTATGGGTTGTAGCGGTTGTAGGGATTGTAGGGGTTGTAGCGGTTGTAGCGGTTGTATGGATTGTAGTGGTTGTTGGGGTTGTAGGGGTTGTAGGGATTGTAGGGGTTGTAGTGGTTTTAGGGGTTGTAGCGGTTGTATGGATTGTAGCGGTTGTAGGGATTGTAGGGGTTGTAGCGGTTGTAGGGATTGTAGCGGTTGTAAGGGTTTTAGGGGTTGTAGGGGTTGTAGCGGTTGTAGGGGTTGTAGGGATTGTAGCTGTTTTAGGTATTGTAGTGGTTGTAGCGGTTTTGGGGGTTGTAGCAGTTGTAGTGGTTTTAGGGGTTGTAGTGGTTTTAGGGGTTGTAGCGGTTTTAGGGATTGTAGCGGTTGTAGGGGTTGTAGGGGTTGTAGGGATTGTAGCGGTTTTAGGGATTGTAGGGGTTGTAGGGGATTGTAGGGGTTGTAGGGATTATAGCGGTTGTAGGGGTTGTAGGGATTGGAGCGGTTTAAGGGGTTGTAGGGATTGTAGCAGTTGTAATAATTGTAGCACTTGTAGGGATTGTAGCGTTTGTAGGGGTTGTACCATTGTAAGGGTTGTAGCGGTTGTAGGGGTTGTGGGGATTGTAGCGGTTGTAGGGATTGTAGCAATTGAAGGGGTTGTAGGGTTTGTAGCGGTTTTAGGGGTTGTAGTCGTTGTAGGGGTTGTAGGGTTGTAGGGGTTGTAGGGTTTGTAGCAGTTGTAGCGGTTTTAGGGATTGTAGTGGTTGTAGCGGTTTTAGGGATTGTAGCGGTTGTAGCGGTTTTAGGGGTTGTAGCGATTGTAGGGATTGTAGCGGTTGTAGGGGTGTGGGGGTTGTAGTGGTTGTAGGGATTGTAGCGGTTGTAGGGGTTGTTGTGGTTATAGGGATTGTAGCAGTTGTAGGGATTGTAGCGGTTGTAGGGGTTGTAGGGATTGTAGCGGTTGTAGGGGTTGTAGGGATTTTAGCGGTTGTAGGGATTGTAGCTGTTGTAGGGATTGTAGCGGTTGTAGGGGTTGTAGTGGTTGTAGGGATTGTAGCAGTTGTAAGGGTTGTAAGGGTTGTAGGGGTTGTAGGGATTGTAGCGGTTGTAGGGATTGTAGCAATTGTAGGGAATGTAGCGGTTACAGTGGTTGTAGGGATTGTAGCGGTTTTAGGGGTTGGAAGGGTTGTAACGGTTGCAGGGGTTGTAGTGGTTTTAGGGATTGTAGCGGTTGTAGGGTTTGTATCGGTTTAGGGGTTGTAGCAGTTGTAGCGGTTGTAGGGGTTGTAGTGGTTGTAGTGGTTGTAGGGTTTGTATCGGTTGTAGGAGTTGAAGCAGTTGTAGCGGTTTTAGGGGTTGTAGCGGTTGCAGCGGATGTAGGGGTTGTAGCGGTTGTAGGGGTTGTATCGGTTGTAGGGTTTGTATCGGTTGTAGGGGTTGTAGCAGTTGTAGCGGTTGTAGGGGTTGTAGTGGTTTTAGGGGTTTTAGGGGTTGTA
Organism: Hyla sarda; assembly: GCF_029499605.1. Lineage (NCBI taxonomy): Eukaryota > Metazoa > Chordata > Amphibia > Anura > Hylidae > Hyla > Hyla sarda. The sequence goes on along the minus strand of NW_026610438.1, from coordinate 242,373 downwards.
TGGGTTGTAGTGGTTTTAGGGATTGTAGGGGTTTAAGGGGTTGTAGGGATTGTAGCAGTTGTAGTGGTTGTAGGGGTGTAGGGGTTGTAGGGATTGTAGCGGTTGTAGGGGTTGTAGGGATTGTAGCGGTTGTAGCGGTTTTAGGGATTGTAGGGGTTGTGGGGATTGTAGCAGTTGTAGGGGTTGTAGCAGTGTTAGGGGTTGTAGGGATTGCAGCGGTTGTAGCAGTTGTAGGGATTGTATCGGTGTATAGTGATTTTAGAGGTTGTAGTGGTTTTAGGGGTTGTAGGGGTTGTAGCGGTTGTAGCGGTTACAGTGGTTGTAGGGGTTGTAGGGATTGTAGCTGTTTTAGGGATTGTAGCGGTTGTAGGGGTTGTAGCGGTTGTAGCGGTTTTAGGGATTGTAGCGGTTGTAGGGATTGTATCGGTGGTAGCCGTTGTAGGGGTTGTAGTGGTTTTAGGGGTTGTAGGGATTGTAGCAGTTGTAGTGGTTGTAGTGGGTTTAGGGGTTTAAGGGGTTGTAGCGGTTGTAGGGATTGTAGCGGTTGTATGGGTTGTAGGGATTGTAGCAGTTGTAGTGGTTGTAGTGGTTGTAGGGGTTGTAGGGGTTGTAGGGGTTGTAGGGATTGTAGCGGTTGTAGGGGTTGTAGCGGTTGTAGGGGTTGTAGTGGTTGTAGCGGTTTTAGGGATTGTAGGGGTTGTGGGTATTGTAGCGGTTGTAGGGGCTGTAGCAGTGTTAGGGGTTGTAGTGGTTGCAGGGGTTGTAGGGATTGTAGCGGTTGTAGCAGTTGTAGGGATTGTAGCGGTTTTAGGGGTTGTAGTGGTTGTAGCAGATTTAGGGGTTTTAGCGGTTGTAGGGGTTGTGGGGATTGTAGGGGTTGTAGGGTTTGTAGTGGTTTTAGGGATTTTAGCGATTGTATGAGTTGTAGGGATTGTAGCGGTTGTAGCAGTTGTAGGGATGATAGGGGTTGTAGGGGTTCTAGCGGTTGTAGGTGTTGTAGGGATTGTAGGGGTTGTAGGTGTTGTAGGGGTTGTAGGGGTTGTAGGTGTTGTAGGGATTGTAGGGGTTGTAGGGGTTCTAGAGGTTGTAGGTGTTGTAGGGGTTGTAGCGGTTTTAGGGTTTGTAGTGATTTTAGGGATTGTAGCGGTTGAAGGGATTGCAGCGGTTGTAGGGGTTGTAGGGATTATAGGGGTTGTAGGGATTGGAGCTGTTGTAGGGATTTTAGGGGTTGTAGCGGTTGTAGGGATTGTAGCGGTTGTAGGGGTTGTAGCAGTGTTAGGGGTTGTAGGGATTGCAGCGGTTGTAGCAGTTGTAGGGATTGTAGGGATTGTAGCGGTTTTAGGGGTTGTAGTGGTTGTAGCGGTTTTAGGGGTTGTAGCGGTTGTAGGGGTTGTGGGGATTGTAGGGGTTTTAGGGTTTGTAGTGGTTTTAGGGATTGTAGCGGTTGTATGGGTTGTAGGGATTGTAGCAGTTGTAGCAGTTGTAGGGTTTGTAGGGGTTCTAGCGGTTGTAGGGGTTGTAGGGATTGTAGCGGTTTTAGGGATTGTAGGGGTTCTAGCGGTTGTAGGTGTTGTAGGGGTTGTAGCGGTTTTAGGGTTTGTAGTGGTTTTAGGGTTTGTAGTCGTTTTAGGGATTGTAGCGGTTTTAGGGATTGTAATGGTTGTAGGGGTTGTAGTAATTGAAGGGGTTGTAGCGGTTGTAGGGATTGTAGCTGTTTAGGGATTTTAGGGGCTGTAGGGGTTGTAGCGGTTGTAGGGATTGTAGCGGTTGTAGGGGATGTAGGGTTGTAGAGATTGTAGCGGGTGTAGTGGCTGTAGCGGTTGTGGGGTTGTAGCAGTTGTAGGGATTGTAGGGGTTAGGATTGTAGGGGTTATAGGGATTGTAGCGGTTGTAGCGGTTTTAGGGGTTGTAGGGGTTGTAGCGGTTGTAGGGATTGTAGCGGTTGTAGGGGTTGTAGCGGTTGTAAGGGTTGTAGGGATTGTAGCGGTTGTAGGGATTGTAGCAGTTGTAGGGGTTATAGCGGTTATAGCGGTTGAATGGGTTGTAGCGCTTGTAGCGGTTGTAGCAGTTGTAGCAGTTGTAGCGGTTGTAGTGGTTTTAGGGGTTGTAGGGATTGTAGCATTTGTAGGGGTTGTAGTGGTTTTAGGGGTTGTAGGGATTGTAGGGGTTGTAGTAGTTTAAGGGATTGTAGCGGTTGTAGGGATTGTAGCAGTTGTAGGGGTTGTAGCGGTTGTAGGGGTTGTAGCAGTTGTAGCGGTTGTAGTGGTTTTAGGGGTTGTAGGGATTGTAGCATTTGTAGGGGTTGTAGTGGTTTTAGGGGTTGTAGGGATTGTAGGGGTTGTAGTAGTTTAAGGGGTTGTAGGGGTTGTAGCGGTTACAGTGGTTGTAGGGATTGTAGTGGTTTTAGTGGTTGTAGCGGTTGTGGGGGTTGTAAGGGTTTTAGCGGTTTTAGGGGTTGTAAGGGTTGTAGCGGTTGCAGGGGTTGTAGCGGTTAAGGGGTTGTAGCGGTTTTAGGGATTGTAGCGATTGTAGGGGTTGTATCGGTGGTAGGGGTTGTAGTGGTTTTAGGGGTTGTAGGGATTGTAGCAGTTGTATGGGTTGTAGGGATTGTAGCAGTTGTAGTGGTTGTAGGGGTGTAGGGGTTGTAGGGGTTGTAGGGGTTGTAGGGATTGTAGCGGTTGTAGGGGTTGTAGTGGTTGTAGCGGTTGTAGCGGTTTTAGGGATTGTAGGGGTTGTGAGTATTGTAGCGGTTGTAGGGGTTGTAGCAGTGTTAGGGGTTGTAGTGGTTGCAGGGGTTGTAGGGATTGCAGCGGTTGTAGCAGTTGTAGGGATTGTAGCGGTTTTAGGGGTTGTAGTGGTTGTAGCAGATTTAGGGGTTTTAGCGGTTGTAGGGGTTGTGGGGATTGTAGGGGTTGTAGGGTTTGTAGTGGTTTTAGGGATTTTAGCGATTGTATGAGTTGTAGGGATTGTAGCGGTTGTAGCAGTTGTAGAGATGATAGGGGTTGTAGGGGTTCTAGCGGTTGTAGGTGTTGTAGGGGTTGTAGGTGTTGTAGGGGTTGTAGGGATTGTAGGGGTTGTAGGGGTTCTAGAGGTTGTAGGTGTTGTAGGGGTTGTAGCGGTTTTAGGGTTTGTAGTGATTTTAGGGATTGTAGCGGTTGAAGGGATTGCAGCGGTTGTAGGGGTTGTAGGGATTATAGGGGTTGTAGGGATTGGAGCTGTTGTAGGGATTTTAGGGGTTGTAGCGGTTGTAGGGATTGTAGCGGTTGTAGGGGTTGTGGGGATTGTAGCGGTTGTAGCGGTTGTAGGGGTTGTAGCAGTGTTAGGGGTTGTAGGGATTGCAGCGGTTGTAGCAGTTGTAGGGATTGTAGCGGTTTTAGGGGTTGTAGTGGTTGTAGCGGTTTTAGGGGTTGTAGCGGTTGTAGGGGTTGTGGGGATTGTAGGGGTTTTAGGGTTTGTAGTGGTTTTAGGGATTGTAGCAGTTGTAGTAGTTGTAGGGTTTGTAGGGGTTCTAGCGGTTGTAGGGGTTGTAGGGATTGTAGCGGTTTTAGGGATTGTAGGGGTTCTAGCGGTTGTAGGGGTTGTAGGGGTTGTAGCGGTTTTAGGGTTTGTAGTCGTTTTAGGGATTGTAGCGGTTTTAGGGATTGTAATGGTTGTAGGGGTTGTAGTAATTGAAGGGGTTGTAGCGGTTGTAGGGATTGTAGCTGTTTAGGGATTTTAGGGGCTGTAGGGGTTGTAGCGGTTGTAGGGATTGTAGCGGTTGTAGGGGATGTAGGGTTGTAGAGATTGTAGCGGGTGTAGTGGCTGTAGCGGTTGTGGGGTTGTAGCAGTTGTAGGGATTGTAGGGGTTAGGATTGTTGGGGTTATAGGGATTGTAGCGGTTGTAGCGGTTGTAGGGGTTGTAGCGGTTGTAGGGATTGTAGCGGTTGTAGGGGTTGTAGCGGTTGTAAGGGTTGTAGGGATTGTAGCGGTTGTAGGGATTATAGCAGTTGTAGGGGTTATAGCGGTTGAATGGGTTGTAGCGCTTGTAGCGGTTGTAGTGGTTTTAGGGGTTGTAGGGATTGTAGCATTTGTAGGGGTTGTAGTGGTTTTAGGGGTTGTAGGGATTGTAGGGGTTGTAGTAGTTTAAGGGGTTGTAGCAGTTGTAGGGATTGTAGCGGTTGTAGGGGTTGTAGCGGTTGTAGGGGTTTTAGCGGTTGTAAGGGTTGTAGGGATTGTAGCGGTTGTAGGGATTGTAGCAGTTGTAGGGGTTATAGCGGTTGTAGGGGTTGTAGCGGTTGTAGGGGTTGTAGCAGTTGTAGCAGTTGTAGCGGTTGTAGTGGTTTTAGGGGTTGTAGGGATTGTAGCATTTGTAGGGGTTGTAGTGGTTTTAGGGGTTGTACGGATTGTAGGGGTTGTAGTAGTTTAAGGGGTTGTAGCAGTTGTAGGGGTTGTAGCGGTTACAGTGGTTGTAGGGATTGTAGTGGTTTTAGTGGTTGTAGCGGTTGTGGGGGTTGTAAGGGTTTTAGCGGTTTTAGGGGTTGTAAGGGTTGTAGCGGTTGCAGGGGTTGTAGCGGTTAAGGGGTTGTAGCGGTTTTAGGGATTGTAGCGATTGTAGGGGTTGTATCGGTGGTAGGGGTTGTAGTGGTTTTAGGGGTTGTAGGGATTGTAGCAGTTGTATGGGTTGTAGGGATTGTAGCAGTTGTAGTGGTTGTAGGGGTGTAGGGGTTGTAGGGGTTGTAGGGATTGTAGCGGTTGTAGGGGTTGTAGTGGTTGTAGTGGTTGTAGCGGTTTTAGGGATTGTAGGGGTTGTGAGTATTGTAGCGGTTGTAGGGGTTGTAGCAGTGTTAGGGGTTGTAGTGGTTGCAGGGGTTGTAGGGATTGCAGCGGTTGTAGCAGTTGTAGGGATTGTAGCGGTTTTAGGGGTTGTAGTGGTTGTAGCAGATTTAGGGGTTTTAGCGGTTGTAGGGGTTGTGGGGATTGTAGGGGTTGTAGGGTTTGTAGTGGTTTTAGGGATTTTAGCGATTGTATGAGTTGTAGGGATTGTAGCGGTTGTAGCAGTTGTAGGGATGATAGGGGTTGTAGGGGTTCTAGCGGTTGTAGGGGTTGTAGGGATTGTAGGGGTTGTAGGGGTTCTAGAGGTTGTAGGTGTTGTAGGGGTTGTAGCGGTTTAAGGGTTTGTAGTGATTTTAGGGATTGTAGCGGTTGAAGGGATTGCAGCGGTTGTAGGGGTTGTAGGGATTATAGGGGTTGTAGGGATTGGAGCTGTTGTAGGGATTTTAGGGGTTGTAGCGGTTGTAGGGATTGTAGCGGTTGTAGGGGTTGTGGGGATTGTAGCGGTTGTAGCGGTTGTAGGGGTTGTAGCAGTGTTAGGGGTTGTAGGGATTGCAGCGGTTGTAGCAGTTGTAGGGATTGTAGGGATTGTAGCGGTTTTAGGGGTTGTAGTGGTTGTAGCGGTTTTAGGGGTTGTAGCGGTTGTAGGGGTTGTGGGGATTGTAGGGGTTTTAGGGTTTGTAGTGGTTTTAGGGATTGTAGCGGTTGTATGGGTTGTAGGGATTGTAGCAGTTGTAGCAGTTGTAGGGTTTGTAGGGGTTCTAGCGGTTGTAGGGGTTGTAGGGATTGTAGCGGTTTTAGGGATTGTAGGGGTTCTAGCGGTTGTAGGTGTTGTAGGGGTTGTAGCGGTTTTAGGGTTTGTAGCGGTTTTAGGGTTTGTAGTCGTTTTAGGGATTGTAGCGGTTTTAGGGATTGTAATGGTTGTAGGGGTTGTAGTAATTGAAGGGGTTGTAGCGGTTGTAGGGATTGTAGCTGTTTAGGGATTTTAGGGTCTGTAGGGGTTGTAGCGGTTGTAGGGATTGTAGCGGTTGTAGGGGATGTAGGGTTGTAGAGATTGTAGCGGGTGTAGTGGCTGTAGCGGTTGTGGGGTTGTAGCAGTTGTAGGGATTGTAGGGGTTAGGATTGTAGGGGTTATAGGGATTGTAGCGGTTGTAGCGGTTTTAGGGGTTGTAGGGGTTGTAGCGGTTGTAGGGATTGTAGCGGTTGTAGGGGTTGTAGCGGTTGTAAGGGTTGTAGGGATTGTAGCAGTTGTAGGGGTTATAGCGGTTATAGCGGTTGAATGGGTTGTAGCGCTTGTAGCAGTTGTAGCGGTTGTAGTGGTTTTAGGGGTTGTAGGGATTGTAGCATTTGTAGGGGTTGTAGTGGTTTTAGGGGTTGTAGGGATTGTAGGGGTTGTAGTAGTTTAAGGGGTTGTAGCAGTTGTAGGGATTGTAGCGGTTGTAGGGGTTGTAGCGGTTGTAAGGGTTGTAGGGATTGTAGCAGTTGTAGGGGTTATAGCGGTTGTAGGGGTTGTAGCGGTTGTAGGGGTTGTAGCAGTTGTAGTGGTTTTAGGGGTTGTAGTGGTTTTAGGGGTTGTAGTGGTTTTAGGGGTTGTAGGGATTGTAGGGGTTGTAGTAGTTTAAGGGGTTGTAGCAGTTGTAGGGGTTGTAGCGGTTACAGTGGTTGTAGGGATTGTAGTGGTTTTAGTGGTTGTAGCGGTTGTGGGGGTTGTAAGGGTTTTAGCGGTTTTAGGGGTTGTAAGGGTTGTAGCGGTTGCAGGGGTTGTAGCGGTTAAGGGGTTGTAGCGGTTTTAGGGATTGTAGCGATTGTAGGGGTTGTATCGGTGGTAGGGGTTGTAGTGGTTTTAGGGGTTGTAGGGATTGTAGCAGTTGTAGTGGTTGTAGTGGTTTTAGGGATTGTAGGGGTTTAAGGGGTTGTAGCGGTTGTAGGGATTGTAGCGGTTGTATGGGTTGTAGGGATTGTAGCAGTTGTAGTGGTTGTAGGGATTGTAGCGGTTGTAGGGATTGTAGCGGTTGTAGGGATTGTAGCGGTTGTAGGGGTTGTAGGGGTTGTAGGGATTGTAGCGGTTGTAGGGGTTGTAGCAGTTGTAGCAGTTGTAGTCGTTTTAGGGGTTGTAGGGATTGTAGCAGTTGTAGAGGTTGTAGTGATTTTAGGGGTTGTAGTAGTGTAAGGGGTTGTAGGGGTTGTACGGATTGTAGCGGTTGTATGGGTTGTAGGGATTGTAGCGGTTGAAGCTGTGGTAGGTGTTGTAGGTGTTGTAGCGGTTGTAGGTGTTGTAGCGGTTGAAGGGGTTGTAGCGGTTGTAGGGGTTGTAGCGGTTGTAGATGTTATAGCGGTTGTAGGGGTTGTAGTGGTTGTAGGGGGTTTTAGGGATTGTAGCGGTTGTAAGGTTTGTAGTGGATTTAGGGATTGTAGCAGTTGTTTTAGCGGTTTTAGGGTTTGTAGCAGTTGTAGTGGTTTTACGAGTTGTAGGGGTTGTAGGGTTTGTAGCGGTTTTAGGGGTTGTAGTGGTTGTAGTGGTTTTACGGGTTGTAGAGTTTGTAGCGGTTGTAGAGTTTGTAGCGGTTGTAGGGGTTGTAGTGGTTTTTCGGGTTGTAGGGGTTGTATCGGTTGTAGTGGTTGTAAGGGTTGTAGTGGTTGTAGGGGTTGTATCGGTTGTAGGGATTGTTGCGGTTGTAGTGGTTGTAGGGGTTGTTGCGGTTGTAGTAGTTTTAGGGGTTGTTGCGGTTGTAGGGGTTGTTGCGATTGTAGTGGTTGTAGGGGTTGTAGGGGTTGTAGTGGTTGATGTGTTTGTAGGGGTTGTTGCGGTTGTTGTGGTTGTAGGGGTTGTTGCGGTTGTAGGGGTTGTTGCGGTTGTAGGGGTTTGTAGCTGTTGTAGGGGTTGTAGGGGTTGTTGCGGTTGTAGGGGTTGTAGTGGTTGTAGGGGTTATAGTGGTTGTAGGGGTTGTACCGGTTGTAGGGGTTGTTGCGGTTGTAGGGGTTGTACCGGTTGTAGGGGTTGTTGCGGTTGTAGGGGTTGTAGTGGTTTTTCGGGTTGTAGTGGTTGTAGGGGTTGTAGTGGTTTTTCGGGTTGTAGGGGTTGAATCGGTTGTAGGGGTTGTTGCGGTTGTAGGGGTTGTTGCGGTTGTAGTGGTTTTAGGGGTTGTTGCGGTTGTAGTGGTTTTAGGGGTTGTTGCGGTTGTAGTGGTTGTAGGGGTTGTTGTGGTTGTAGGGTTTGTAGCGGTTGTAGGGGTTGTTGCGGTTGTAGTGGTTGTAGGGGTTGTTGCGGTTGTAGGGGTTGTTGCGGTTGTAGGGGTTGTTGTAGGGGTTTGTAGCGGTTGTAGTGGTTGTAGGGGTTGTTGCGGTTGTAGGGGTTGTTGCGGTTGTAGTGGTTGTAGGGGTTGTAGTGGTTGTACGGGTTGTTGCGGTTGTACGGGTTGTTGCGGTTGTAGGGGTTGTTGCGGTTGTAGTGGTTGTAGGGGTTGTTGCGGTTGTAGTGGTTGTTGGGGTTGTTGCGGTTGTAGTGGTTGTTGCGGTTGTAGCGGTTGTAGGGGTTGTACCGGTTGTTGCGATTGTAGGTGTTGTTGCGGTTGTAGGGGTTGTTGCGGTTGTAGTGGTTGTAGGGGTTGTTGTGGTTGTTGTGGTTGTAGCGGTTGTAGCGGTTGTAGGGGTTGTAGGGGTTGTTGCGGTTGTTGCGGTTGTAGTGGTTGTAGGGGTTGTTGCGGTTGTAGGGGTTGTTGCGGTTGTAGGGGTTGTTGCGGTTGTAGTGGTTGCGGTTGTAGGGTTTGTAGCGGTTGCAGTGGTTGTAGGGGTTGTTGCGGTTCTAGGGGTTGTAGGGGTTGTTGCGGTTGTAGTGGTTGTAGGGGTTGTTGCGGTTGTAGGGTTTGTAGTGGTTGTAGGGGTTGTAGGGTTTGTAGCGGTTGTAGGGGTTGCAGTGGTTGTAGGGTTTGTATCGTTTGTAGCGGTTGTAGTGGTTGTAGGGGTTGTTGCGGTTGTTGGGGTTGTTGCGGTTGTAGGGGTTGTTGCGGTTGTAGGGGTTGTTGTAGGGGTTGTTGCAGTTGTAGGGGTTGTAGTTGTTGTAGGGGTTGTTGCGGTTGTAGGGGTTGTTGCGGTTGTTGCGGTTGTAGGGGTTGTAGCGGTTGTAGTGGTTGTAGGGGTTGTACCGGTTGTAGTGGTTGTTGCGGTTGTAGGGGTGTTGCGGTTGTAGGGGTTGTAGCGGTTGTAGGGGTTGTTGCGGTTGTAGGGGTTGTTGCGGTTGTAGGGGTTGTAGGGGTTTTACCGGTTGTAGCAGTTGTAGTGGTTGTTGCGTTTGTAGGGGTTTTTGCCGTTGTAGGGGTTGTACCGGTTGTAGTGGTTGTAGGGGTTGCACCGGTTGTAGGGGTTGTAGGGTTTGTAGCAGTTGTTGCGGTTGTAGTGGTTTTACCGGTTGTAGTGGTTGTAGTGGTTGTAGTGGTTTTAGGGGTTGTAGGGTTTGTAGCGGTTGTTACGGTTGTAGGGGTTGTTGTGGTTGTAGGGGTTGTTGCGATTGTAGTGGTTGTAGGGGTTGTAGTGGTTGTACGGGTTGTACGGGTTGTTGCGGTTGTACGGGTTGTTGCGGTTGTAGGGGTTGTTGCGGTTGTAGGGGTTGTACCGGTTGTAGGGGTTGTTGCTGTTGTAGTGGTTGTTGGGGTTGTTGCGGTTGTAGTGGTTGTAGGGGTTGTTGCGGTTGTACCGGTTGTACCGGTTGTTGCGGTTGTAGGGGTTGTTGCGGTTGTAGGGGTTGTTGTGGTTGTAGCGGTTGTTGCCGTTGTAGTGGTTGTAGGGGTTGTAGGGGTTATTGCGGTTGTAGTGGTTGTAGGGGTTGTTGCGGTTGTAGTGGTTGTTGGGGTTGTTGCAGTTGTAGTGGTTGTAGGGGTTGTTGGGGTTGTTGCGGTTGTAGGGGTTGTTGCGGATGTAGTGGTTGTAGTTGTTGTAGGGGTTGTTGCGGTTGTAGGGGTTGTTGCGGTTGTAGGGGTTGTAGCGGTTGTAGTGGTTGTAGGGGTTGTACCGGTTGTAGTGGTTGTTGCGGTTGTAGGGGTGTTGCGGTTGTAGGGGTTGTAGCGGTTGTAGGGGTTGTAGGGGTTTTACCGGTTGTAGCGGTTGTAGTGGTTGTTGCGGTTGTAGGGAGGTTGTAGCAGTTGTAGGGGTTGTAGCGGTTACAGTGGTTGTAGGGATTGTAGTGGTTTTAGTGGTTGTAGCGGTTGTAGGGGTTGTAAGGGTTTTAGCGGTTTTAGGGGTTGTAAGGGTTGTAGCGGTTAAGGGGTTGTAGCGGTTTTAGGGATTGTAGCGATTGTAGGGGTTGTATCGTTGGTAGCGGTTGTAGGGGTTGTAGTGGTTTTAGGGGTTGTAGGGATTGTAGCAGTTGTAGTGGTTGTAGTGGTTTTAGGGATTGTAGGGGTTTAAGGGGTTGTAGCGGTTGTAGGGATTGTAGCGGTTGTATGGGTTGTAGGGATTGTAGCGGTTGTAGGGATTGTAGCGGTTGTAGGGATTGTAGCGGTTGTAGGGATTGTAGCGGTTGTAGGGATTGTAGCGGTTGTAGGGGTTGTAGCGGTTGTAGGGATTGTAGCGGTTGTAGGGGTTGTAGCAGTTGTAGTGGTTTTAGGGGTTGTAGGGATTGTAGCAGTTGTAGAGGTTGTAGTGATTTTAGAGGTTGTAGTAGTTTAAGGGGTTGTAGGGGTTGTACGGATTGTAGCGGTTGTATGGGTTGTAGGGATTGTAGCGGTTGAAGCTGTGGTAGGTGTTGTAGGTGTTGTAGCGGTTGTAGGGGTTGTAGCGGTTGTAGGGGTTGTAGCGGTTGTAGGGGTTGTAGCAGTTGTAGATGTTATAGCGGTTGTAGGGGTTGTAGTGGTTGTAGGTGTTATAGCGGTTGTAGGGGGGTTTAGGGATTGTAGCGGTTGTAAGGTTTGTAGTGGATTTAGGGATTGTAGCAGTTGTTTTAGCGGTTTTAGGGTTTGTAGCAGTTGTAGTGGTTTTACGAGTTGTAGGGGTTGTAGGGTTTGTAGCGGTTTTAGGGGTTGTAGTGGTTGTAGTGGTTTTACGGGTTGTAGCGGTTGTAGCGGTTGTAGTGGTTGTAGTGGTTGTAGGGGTTGTAGTGGTTTTTCGGGTTGTTGGGGTTGTATCGGTTGTAGTGGTTGTAGGGGTTGTAGTGGTTGTAGGGGTTGTATCGGTTGTAGGGATTGTTGCGGTTGTAGTGGTTGTAGGGGTTGTTGCGGTTGTAGTGGTTTTAGGGGTTGTTGCGGTTGTAGGGGTTGTTGCGATTGTAGTGGTTGTAGGGGTTGTAGGGGTTGTAGTGGTTGATGTGTTTGTAGGGGTTGTTGCGGTTGTTGTGGTTGTAGGGGTTGTTGCGGTTGTAGGGGTTGTTGCGGTTGTAGGGGTTTGTAGCTGTTGTAGGGGTTGTTGCGGTTGTAGGGGTTGTAGTGTTTGTAGGGGTTGTAGGGGTTGTTGCGGTTGTAGGGGTTGTACCGGTTGTAGGGGTTGTTGCGATTGTAGGGGTTGTAGTGGTTTTTCGGGTTGTAGTGGTTGTAGGGGTTGTAGTGGTTTTTCGGGTTGTAGGGGTTGAATCGGTTGTAGGGGTTGTTGCGGTTGTAGTGGTTTTAGGGGTTGTTGCGGTTGTAGTGGTTTTAGGGGTTGTTGCGGTTGTAGTGGTTGTAGGGGTTGTTGTGGTTGTAGGGTTTGTAGCGGTTGTAGGGGTTGTTGCGGTTGTAGTGGTTGTAGGGGTTGTTGCGGTTGTAGGGGTTGTTGCGGTTGTAGGGGTTGTTGTAGGGGTTTGTAGCGGTTGTAGTGGTTGTAGGGGTTGTTGCGGTTGTAGGGGTTGTTGCGGTTGTAGTGGTTGTAGTTGTTGTAGGGGTTGTAGTGGTTGTACGGGTTGTTGCGGTTGTACGGGTTGTTGCGGTTGTAGGGGTTGTACCGGTTGTAGGGGTTGTTGCGGTTGTAGTGGTTGTTGGGGTTGTTGCGGTTGTAGTGGTTGTAGAGGTTGTTGCGGTTGTAGCGGTTGTAGGGGTTGTACCGGTTGTTGCGGTTGTAGGGGTTGTTTTGGTTGTAGGGGTTGTTGCGGTTGTAGTGGTTGTAGGGGTTGTTGTGGTTGTAGCGGTTGTAGGGGTTGTTGCGGTTGTTGTGGTTGTAGCGGTTGTTGCGGTTGTAGTGGTTGTAGGGGTTGTTGCGGTTGTAGGGGTTGTTGCGGTTGTAGGGGTTGTTGCGGTTGTAGTGGTTGCGGTTGTAGGGTTTGTAGCGGTTGCAGTGGTTGTAGGGGTTGTAGGGGTTGTTGCGGTTGTAGGGGTTGTAGGGGTTGTTGCGGTTGTAGGGGTTGTTGCGGTTGTAGTGGTTGTAGGGTTTGTAGTGGTTGTAGGGGTTGTAGGGTTTGTAGCGGTTGTATGGGTTGTAGTGGTTGTAGGGTTTGTAGCGTTTGTAGCGGTTGTAGTGGTTGTAGGAGTTGTTGCGGTTGTTGGGGTTGTTGCGGTTGTAGGGGTTGTTGCAGTTGTAGGGGTTGTTGTAGGGGTTGTTGTAGGGGTTGTTGCAGTTGTAGGGGTTGTAGTTGTTGTAGGGGTTGTTGCGGTTGTAGGGGTTGTTGGGGTTGTTGCGGTTGTAGGGGTTGTAGCGGTTGTAGTGGTTGTAGGGGTTGTACCGGTTGTAGTGGTTGTTGCGGTTGTAGGGGTGTTGCGGTTGTAGGGGTTGTAGCGGTTGTAGGGGTTGTTGCGGTTGTAGTGGTTGTAGGGGTTGTTGCGGTTGTAGGGGTTGTTGCGGTTGTAGGGGTTTTACCGGTTGTAGCAGTTGTAGTGGTTGTTGCGTTTGTAGGGGTTTTTGCCGTTGTAGGGGTTGTACCGGTTGTACCGGTTGTAGTGGTTGTAGGGGTTGTACCGGTTGTAGGGGTTGTAGGGTTTGTAGCGGTTGTTGCGGTTGTAGTGGTTTTACCGGTTGTAGTGGTTGTAGTGGTTGTAGGGGTTGTAGGGTTTGTAGCGGTTGTTACGGTTGTAGGGGTTGTAGGGGTTGTTGTGGTTGTAGTGGTTGTAGGGTTTGTTGCGATTGTAGTGGTTGTAGGGGTTGTAGTGGTTGTACGGGTTGTACGGGTTGTTGCGGTTGTACGGGTTGTTGCGGTTGTAGGGGTTGTTGCAGTTGTAGGGGTTGTACCGGTTGTAGGGGTTGTTGCTGTTGTAGTGGTTGTTGGGGTTGTTGCGGTTGTAGTGGTTGTAGGGGTTGTTGCGGTTGTAGGGGTTGTTGCGGTTGTAGGGGTTGTTGCGGTTGTAGGGGTTGTTGCGGTTGTAGTGGTTGTAGGGGTTGTTGTGGTGGTAGCGGTTGTAGCGGTTGTTGCTGTTGTAGTGGTTGTAGGGGTTGTTGCGGTTGTAGGGGTTGTTGCGGTTGTAGGGGTTGTAGTGGTTGTAGGGGTTGTAGGGGTTGTTGCGGTTGTAGTGATTGTAGGGGTTGTTGCGGTTGTAGTGGTTGTAGGGTTTGTAGTGGTTGTAGGGGTTGTAGGGTTTGTAGCGGTTGTAGGGGTTGTAGTGGTTGTAGCGGTTGTAGGGTTTGTAGCGGTTGTAGCGGTTGTAGTGGTTGTAGGGGTTGTTGCGGTTGTTGCGGTTGTTGGGGTTGTTGCGGTTGTTGCGGTTGTAGTGGTTGTAGTTGTTGTAGGGGTTGTTGCGGTTGTAGGGGTTGTTGCGGTTGTAGGGGTTGTTGTGGTTGTAGGGGTTGTAGCGGTTGTAGGGGTTGTAGGGGTTGTAGGGGTTGTACCGGTTGTAGTGGTTGTTGCGGTTGTAGGGGTGTTGCGATTGTAGGGGTTGTAGGGGTTGTAGCGGTTGTAGCGGTTGTAGGGGTTGTTGCGGTTGTAGTGGTTGTAGGGGTTGTTGCGGTTGTAGGGGTTGTTGCAGTTGTAGGGGTTGTTGCGGTTGTAGGGGTTGTAGGGGTTGTAGCGGTTGTAGTGGTTGTTGCGGTTGTAGGGGTTTTTGCCGTTGTAGGGGTTGTACCGGTTGTACCGGTTGTAGGGGTTGTACCGGTTGTAGGGTTTGTAGCGGTTGTTGCGGTTGTAGGGGTTTTACCGGTTGTAGTGGTTGTAGGGGTTGTTGCGATTGTAGTGGTTGTAGTAGTTGTAGGGGTTGTTGCGGTTGTAGGGGTTGTTGCGATTGTAGGGATTGTAGGGATTGTAGCGGTTGTTACGGTTGTAGGGGTTGTTGCGGTTGTAGGGGTTGTAGTAGTTGTAGGGGTTGTTGCGGTTATAGGGGTTGTTGCGGTTGTAGTGGTTGTAGGGGTTGTTGCGATTGTAGGGGTTGTTGCGATTGTAGGGATTGTAGTGGTTGTAGGGGTTGTTGCGGTTGTAGGGGTTGTTGCGATTGTAGGGATTGTAGTGGTTGTAGGGGTTGTTGCGGTTGTAGTGGTTGTAGGGGTTGTAGGGTTTGTAGCGGTTGTTACGGTTGTAGGGGTTGTTGCGGTTGTAGTGGTTGTAGGGGTTGTAGTAGTTGTAGGGGTTGTTGCGGTTATAGGGGTTGTTGCGGTTGTAGTGGTTGTAGGGGTTGTTGTGGTTGTAGGGGTTTTACCGGTTGTAGGGGTTGTTGCGGTTGTAGGGTTTGTAGGGGTTGTTGCGGTTGTAGGGTTTGTAGGGGTTGTTGCGGTTGTAGGGGTTGTTGCGGTTGTAGGGGTTGTTGCGGTTGTAGGAATTGTTGCGGTTGTAGGGGTTGTTGCGGTTGTAGGGGTTGTTGCGGTTGTAGGGGTTGTTATGGTTGTAGGGGTTTTACCGGTTGTAGGGGTTGTTGCGGTTGTAGGGTTTGTAGGGGTTGTTGCGGTTGTAGGGTTTGTAGGGGTTGTTGCGGTTGTATCGGTTGTTGTGGTTGTAGGGGTTGTAGGGGTTTTACCGGTTGTAGGGTTGTGAGGATTAGGGAGACGTCCATTGTGTGATGTGCGTTATTCGTGTGATTGTCCCATTCATTCACCTTTTTTAGGATGGGATCTGTAGATGTGATCATCGTCTGTTTGGCGCCCGCCTGGGGATTCCGATCACTTCTCTCTTCTTCTTTGGATTTTTTTGATCTGTTTCTCTTGTTTTCTACCATTTATTTATTCTTCAGTGAATTTGCCCGATTCTGTGTTACTCTGTAGAGATGGTGATTTCTGTATATTCTTGTATTTACTGGGTCCATATGTGTGATCACCATTTATGTGGTATTGTTCCCCATGTATACAGCATTCTGGTCATGTTGGGGGTTGTAGTTCTCCATGTATACAGCATTCTGGTCATGTTAGGGGTTGTAGTTCTCCATGTATACAGCATTCTGGTCATGTTGGGGGTTGTAGTTCTCCATGTATACAGTATTCTGGTCATGTTGGGGGGTTGTAGTTCTCCATGTATACAGTATTCTGGTCATGTTGGGGGGTTGTAGTTCTCCATGTATACAGCATTCTGGTCATGTTGGGGGTTGTAGTTCTCCATGTATACAGCATTCTGGTCATGTTGGGGGTTGTAGTTCCCCATGTATACAGTATTCTGGTCATGTTGGGGGTTGTAGTTCTCCATGTATACAGTATTCTGGTCATGTTGGGGGTTGTAGTTCTCCATGTATACAGTATTCTGGTCATGTTGGGGGTTGTAGTTCTCCATGTATACAGCATTCTGGTCATGTTGGGGGTTGTAGTTCCCCATGTATACAGTATTCTGGTCATGTTGGGGGTTGTAGTTCCCCATGTATACAGCATTCTGGTCATGTTGGGGGTTGTAGTTCTCCATGTATACAGTATTCTGGTCATGTTGGGGGTTGTAGTTCTCCATGTATACAGCATTCTGGTCATGTTGGGGGTTGTAGTTCCCCATGTATACAGTATTCTGGTCATGTTGGGGGTTGTAGTTCTCCATGTATACAGTATTCTGGTCATGTTAGGGGTTGTAGTTCTCCATGTATACAGTATTCTGGTCATGTTGGGGGTTGTAGTTCTCCATGTATACAGTATTCTGGTCATGTTGGGGGTTGTAGTTCTCCATGTATACAGTATTCTGGTCATGTTGGGGGTTGTAGTTCTCCATGTATACAGCATTCTGGTCATGTTGGGGGTTGTAGTTCCCCATGTATATAGTATTCTGGTCATGTTGGGGGTTGTAGTTCTCCATGTATACAGCATTCTGGTCATGTTGGGGGTTGTAGTTCCCCATGTATACAGTATTCTGGTCATGTTGGGGGTTGTAGTTCTCCATGTATATAGTATTCTGGTCATGTTAGGGGTTGTAGTTCTCCATGTATACAGTATTCTGGTCATGTTGAGGGTTGTAGTTCTCCATGTATACAGTATTCTGGTCATGTTGGGGGTTGTAGTTCTCCATGTATACAGTATTCTGGTCATGTTGGGGGTTGTAGTTCTCCATGTATACAGTATTCTGGTCATGTTAGGGGTTGTAGTTCTCCATGTATACAGTATTCTGGTCATGTTGGGGGTTGTAGTTCTCCATGTATACAGTATTCTGGTCATGTTGGGGGTTGTAGTTCTCCATGTATACAGCATTCTGGTCATGTTAGGGGTTGTAGTTCTCCATGTATACAGTATTCTGGTCATGTTGGGGGTTGTAGTTCTCCATGTATACAGTATTCTGGTCATGTTGGGGATTGTAGTACTCCCTGTATACAGTATTCTGGTCATGTTGGGGGTTGTAGTTCTCAATGTATACAGTATTCTGGTCATGTTAGGGGTTGTAGTTCCCCATGTATACAGTATTCTGGTCATGTTAGGGGTTGTAGTTCCCCATGTATACAGTATTCTGGTCATGTTGGGGGTTGTAGTTCTCCATGTATACAGTATTCTGGTCATGTTGGGGGTTGTAGTTCCCCATGTATACAGTATTCTGGTCATGTTGGGGGTTGTAGTTCTCCATGTATACAGTATTCTGGTCATGTTAGGGGTTGTAGTTCCCCATTTATACAGTATTCTGGTCATGTTGGGGGTTGTAGTTCTCCATGTATACAGTATTCTGGTCATGTTGGGGGTTGTAGTTCTCCATGTATACAGTATTCTGGTCATGTTGGGGGTTGTAGTTCTCCATGTATACAGTATTCTGGTCATGTTGGGGGTTTTAGTTCTCCATGTATACAGCATTCTGGTCATGTTAGGGGTTGTAGTTCTCCATGTATACAGTATTCTGGTCATGTTGGGGGTTGTAGTTCTCCATGTATACAGTATTCTGGTCATGTTAGGGGTTGTAGTTCCCCATGTATACAGTATTCTGGTCATGTTAGGGGTTGTAGTTCCCCATTTATACAGTATTCTGGTCATGTTGGGGGTTGTAGTTCTCCATGTATATAGTATTCTGGTCATGTTAGGGGTTGTAGTTCTCCATGTATACAGCATTCTGGTCATGTTAGGGGTTGTAGTTCTCCATGTATACAGTATTCTGGTCATGTTGGGGGTTGTAGTTCTCCATGTATACAGTATTCTGGTCATGTTAGGGGTTGTAATTCCCCATGTATACAGCATTCTGGTCATGTTAGGGGTTGTAGTTCCCCATGTATACAGTATTCTGGTCATGTTAGGGGTTGTAGTTCCCCATTTATACAGTATTCTGGTGATGTTAGGGGTTGTAGTTCCCCATGTATACAGTATTCTGGTCATGTTAGGGGTTGTAGTTCCCCATGTATACAGTATTCTGGTCATGTTGGGGGTTGTAGTTCTCCATGTATACAGTATTCTGGTCATGTTGGGGGTTGTAGTTCTCCATGTATACAGCATTCTGGTCATGTTGGGGGTTGTAGTTCTCCATGTATACAGCATTCTGGTCATGTTAGGGGTTGTAGTTCTCCATGTATACAGCATTCTGGTCATGTTGAGGGTTGTAGTTCCCCATGTATACAGTATTCTGGTCATGTTGAGGGTTGTAGTTCTCCATGTATACAGTATTCTGGTCATGTTGGGGGTTGTAGTTCCCCATGTATACAGTATTCTGGTCATGTTGGGAGTTGTAGTTCTCCATGTATACAGTATTATGGTCATGTTGAGGGTTGTAGTTCCCCATGTATACAGTATTCTGGTCATGTTGAGGGTTGTAGTTCTCCATGTATACAGTATTCTGGTCATGTTGGGGGTTGTAGTTCCCCATGTATACAGTATTCTGGTCATGTTGGGGGTTGTAGTTCTCCATGTATACAGTATTCTGGTCATGTTGGGGGTTGTAGTTCTCCATGTATACAGCATTCTGGTCATGTTAGGGGTTGTAGTTCTCCATGTATACAGTATTCTGGTCATGTTGGGGGTTGTAGTTCTCCATGTATACAGTATTCTGGTCATGTTGGGGGTTGTAGTTCTCCATGTATACAGTATTCTGGTCATGTTGGGGGTTGTAGTTCTCCATGTATTCAGTATTCTGGTCATGTTGGGGGTTGTAGTTCTCCATGTATACAGTATTCTGGTCATGTTGGGGGTTGTAGTTCCCCATGTATACAGTATTCTGGTCATGTTGGGGGTTGTAGTTCTCCATGTATACAGTATTCTGGTCATGTTAGGGGTTGTAGTTCCCCATTTATACAGTATTCTGGTCATGTTGGGGGTTGTAGTTCTCCATGTATACAGTATTCTGGTCATGTTGGGGGTTGTAGTTCTCCATGTATACAGCATTCTGGTCATGTTGGGGGTTGTAGTTCTCCATGTATACAGTATTCTGGTCATGTTGGGGGTTGTAGTTCCCCATGTATACAGTATTCTGGTCATGTTAGGGGTTGTAGTTCCCCATTTATACAGTATTCTGGTCATGTTGGGGGTTGTAGTTCTCCATGTATACAGTATTCTGGTCATGTTGGGGGTTGTAGTTCTCCATGTATACAGTATTCTGGTCATGTTGGGGGTTGTAGTTCTCCATGTATACAGTATTCTGGTCATGTTGGGGGTTTTAGTTCTCCATGTATACAGCATTCTGGTCATGTTAGGGGTTGTAGTTCTCCATGTATACAGTATTCTGGTCATGTTGGGGGTTGTAGTTCTCCATGTATACAGTATTCTGGTCATGTTAGGGGTTGTAGTTCCCCATGTATACAGTATTCTGGTCATGTTAGGGGTTGTAGTTCCCCATTTATACAGTATTCTGGTCATGTTGGGGGTTGTAGTTCTCCATGTATATAGTATTCTGGTCATGTTAGGGGTTGTAGTTCTCCATGTATACAGCATTCTGGTCATGTTAGGGGTTGTAGTTCTCCATGTATACAGTATTCTGGTCATGTTGGGGGTTGTAGTTCTCCATGTATACAGTATTCTGGTCATGTTAGGGGTTGTAATTCCCCATGTATACAGCATTCTGGTCATGTTAGGGGTTGTAGTTCCCCATGTATACAGTATTCTGGTCATGTTAGGGGTTGTAGTTCCCCATTTATACAGTATTCTGGTGATGTTAGGGGTTGTAGTTCCCCATGTATACAGTATTCTGGTCATGTTAGGGGTTGTAGTTCCCCATGTATACAGTATTCTGGTCATGTTGGGGGTTGTAGTTCTCCATGTATACAGTATTCTGGTCATGTTGGGGGTTGTAGTTCTCCATGTATACAGCATTCTGGTCATGTTGGGGGTTGTAGTTCTCCATGTATACAGCATTCTGGTCATGTTAGGGGTTGTAGTTCTCCATGTATACAGCATTCTGGTCATGTTGAGGGTTGTAGTTCCCCATGTATACAGTATTCTGGTCATGTTGAGGGTTGTAGTTCTCCATGTATACAGTATTCTGGTCATGTTGGGGGTTGTAGTTCCCCATGTATACAGTATTCTGGTCATGTTGGGAGTTGTAGTTCTCCATGTATACAGTATTCTGGTCATGTTGAGGGTTGTAGTTCCCCATGTATACAGTATTCTGGTCATGTTGAGGGTTGTAGTTCTCCATGTATACAGTATTCTGGTCATGTTGGGGGTTGTAGTTCCCCATGTATACAGTATTCTGGTCATGTTGGGGGTTGTAGTTCTCCATGTATACAGTATTCTGGTCATGTTGGGGGTTGTAGTTCTCCATGTATACAGCATTCTGGTCATGTTAGGGGTTGTAGTTCTCCATGTATACAGTATTCTGGTCATGTTGGGGGTTGTAGTTCTCCATGTATACAGTATTCTGGTCATGTTGGGGGTTGTAGTTCTCCATGTATACAGTATTCTGGTCATGTTGGGGGTTGTAGTTCTCCATGTATTCAGTATTCTGGTCATGTTGGGGGTTGTAGTTCTCCATGTATACAGTATTCTGGTCATGTTGGGGGTTGTAGTTCCCCATGTATACAGTATTCTGGTCATGTTGGGGGTTGTAGTTCTCCATGTATACAGTATTCTGGTCATGTTAGGGGTTGTAGTTCCCCATTTATACAGTATTCTGGTCATGTTGGGGGTTGTAGTTCTCCATGTATACAGTATTCTGGTCATGTTGGGGGTTGTAGTTCTCCATGTATACAGCATTCTGGTCATGTTGGGGGTTGTAGTTCTCCATGTATACAGTATTCTGGTCATGTTGGGGGTTGTAGTTCCCCATGTATACAGTATTCTGGTCATGTTGGGGGTTGTAGTTCTCCATGTATACAGTATTCTGGTCATGTTAGGGGTTGTAGTTCCCCATTTATACAGTATTCTGGTCATGTTGGGGGTTGTAGTTCTCCATGTATACAGTATTCTGGTCATGTTGGGGGTTGTAGTTCCCCATGTATACAGTATTCTGGTCATGTTGGGGGTTGTAGTTCTCCATGTATACAGTATTCTGGTCATGTTAGGGGTTGTAGTTCCCCATTTATACAGTATTCTGGTTATGTTGGGGGTTGTAGTTCTCCATGTATACAGTATTCTGGTCATGTTGGGGGTTGTAGTTCTCCATGTATACAGCATTCTGGTCATGTTGGGGGTTGTAGTTCTCCATGTATACAGTATTCTGGTCATGTTGGGGGTTGTAGTTCTCCATGTATACAGTATTCTGGTCATGTTGAGGGTTGTAGTTCTCCATGTATACAGTATTCTGGTCATGTTAGGGGTTGTAGTTCCCCATTTATACAGTATTCTGGTCATGTTGGGGGTTGTAGTTCTCCATGTATATAGTATTCTGGTCATGTTAGGGGTTGTAGTTCTCCATGTATACAGCATTCTGGTCATGTTAGGGGTTGTAGTTCTCCATGTATACAGTATTCTGGTCATGTTGGGGGTTGTAGTTCTCCATGTATACAGTATTCTGGTCATGTTAGGGGTTGTAGTTCTCCATGTATACAGTATTCTGGTCATGTTGGGGGTTGTAGTTCTCCATGTATACAGCATTCTGGTCATGTTAGGGGTTGTAGTTCTCCATGTATACAGTATTCTGGTCATGTTGGGGGTTGTAGTTCTCCATGTATACAGTATTCTGGTCATGTTAGGGGTTGTACACCCCTACCCCTTAATCACACCCCTACCCCTTAATTCCCTGGTTGAACTTGATGGACATATGTCTTTTTTCGACCGTACTAACTATGTAACTATGTAACTATGTATACAGCATTCTGGTCATGTTAGGGGTTGTAGTTCCCCATGTATACAGTATTCTGGTCATGTTAGGGGTTGTAGTTCCCCATTTATACAGTATTCTGGTGATGTTAGGGGTTGTAGTTCCCCATGTATACAGTATTCTGGTCATGTTAGGGGTTGTAGTTCCCCATGTATACAGTATTCTGGTCATGTTGGGGGTTGTAGTTCTCCATGTATACAGTATTCTGGTCATGTTGGGGGTTGTAGTTCTCCATGTATACAGCATTCTGGTCATGTTAGGGGTTGTAGTTCTCCATGTATACAGCATTCTGGTCATGTTGAGGGTTGTAGTTCTCCATGTATACAGTATTCTGGTCATGTTGGGGGTTGTAGTTCTCCATGTATACAGTATTCTGGTCATGTTGGGGGTTGTAGTTCTCCATGTATACAGCATTCTGGTCATGTTAGGGGTTGTAGTTCTCCATGTATACAGTATTCTGGTCATGTTGAGGGTTGTAGTTCTCCATGTATACAGTATTCTGGTCATGTTGGGGGTTGTAGTTCCCCATGTATACAGTATTCTGGTCATGTTGGGGGTTGTAGTTCTCCATGTATACAGTATTCTGGTCATGTTGGGGGTTGTAGTTCTCCATGTATACAGAATTCTGGTCATGTTAGGGGTTGTAGTTCTCCATGTATACAGTATTCTGGTCATGTTGGGGGTTGTAGTTCTCCATGTATACAGTATTCTGGTCATGTTGGGGGTTGTAGTTCTCCATGTATACAGTATTCTGGTCATGTTGGGGGTTGTAGTTCTCCATGTATTCAGTATTCTGGTCATGTTAGGGGTTGTAGTTCTCCATGTATACAGTATTCTGGTCATGTTAGGAGTTGTAGTTCCCCATGTATACAGTATTCTGGTCATGTTAGGGGTTGTAGTTCCCCATGTATACAGTATTCTGGTCATGTTAGGGGTTGTAGTTCCCCATGTATACAGTATTCTGGTCATGTTAGGGGTTGTAGTTCCCCATTTATACAGTATTCTGGTCATGTTGGGGGTTGTAGTTCTCCATGTATACAGCATTCTGGTCATGTTAGGGGTTGTAGTTCTCCATGTATACAGTATTCTGGTCATGTTGGGGGTTGTAGTTCTCCCTGTATACAGTATTCTGGTCATGTTGGGGGTTGTAGTTCTCCATGTTTACAGTATTCTGGTCATGTTGGGGGTTGTAGTTCTCCATGTATACAGTATTCTGGTCATGTTGGGGGTTGTAGTTCTCCATGTATACAGTATTCTGGTCATGTTGGGGGTTGTAGTTCTCCATGTATACAGTATTCTGGTCATGTTGGGGGTTGTAGTTCTCCATGTATACAGTATTCTGGTCATGTTGGGGGTTGTAGTTCTCCCTGTATACAGTATTCTGGTCATGTTAGGGGTTGTAGTTCCCCATGTATACAGTATTCTGGTCATGTTGGGGGTTGTAGTTCTCCATGTATACAGTATTCTGGTCATGTTGGGGGTTGTAGTTCTCCATGTATACAGTATTCTGGTCATGTTGGGGGTTGTAGTTCTCCATGTATACAGTATTCTGGTCATGTTGGGGGTTGTAGTTCTCCATGTATACAGTATTCTGGTCATGTTAGGGGTTGTAGTTCCCCATGTATACAGTATTCTGGTCATGTTGGGGGTTGTAGTTCTCCATGTATACAGTATTCTGGTCATGTTGGGGGTTGTAGTTCTCCATGTATACAGTATTCTGGTCATGTTGGGGGTTGTAGTTCTCCATGTATACAGTATTCTGGTCATGTTGGGGGTTGTAGTTCTCCATGTATACAGTATTCTGGTCATGTTGGGGGTTGTAGTTCTCCATGTATACAGCATTCTGGTCATGTTGGGGGTTGTAGTTCTCCATGTATACAGTATTCTGGTCATGTTGGGGGTTGTAGTTCTCCATGTATACAGCATTCTGGTCATGTTGGGGGTTGTAGTTCTCCATGTATACAGTATTCTGGTCATGTTGGGGGTTGTAGTTCTCCATGTATACAGTATTCTGGTCATGTTGGGGGTTGTAGTTCCCCATGTATACAGTATTCTGGTCATGTTAGGGGTTGTAGTTCCCCATGTATACAGTATTCTGGTCATGTTAGGGGTTGTAGTTCTCCATGTATACAGTATTCTGGTCATGTTGAGGGTTATAGTTCTCCATGTGTACAGTATTCTGGTCATGTTGGGGGTTGTAGTTCCCCATGTATACAGTATTCTGGTCATGTTGGGGGTTGTAGTTCTCCATGTATATAGTATTCTGGTCATGTTGGGGGTTGTAGTTCTCCATGTATACAGTATTCTGGTCATGTTGGGGGTTGTAGTTCTCCATGTATACAGTATTCTGGTCATGTTAGGGGTTGTAGTTCTCCATGTATACAGTATTCTGGTCATGTTGGGGGTTGTAGTTCTCCATGTATACAGTATTCTGGTCATGTTGGGGGTTGTAGTTCTCCATGTATACAGTATTCTGGTCATGTTGGGGGTTGTAGTTCTCCATGTATACAGCATTCTGGTCATGTTGGGGGTTGTAGTTCCCCATGTATACAGTATTCTGGTCATGTTGGGGGTTGTAGTTCTCCATGTATACAGTATTCTGGTCATGTTGGGGGTTGTAGTTCCCCATGTATACAGTATTCTGGTCATGTTAGGGGTTGTAGTTCTCCATGTATACAGTATTCTGGTCATGTTAGGGGTTGTAGTTCTCCATGTATACAGTATTCTGGTCATGTTGGGGGTTGTAGTTCTCCATGTATACAGCATTCTGGTCATGTTGGGGGTTGTAGTTCTCCATGTATACAGTATTCTGGTCATGTTGGGGGTTGTAGTTCCCCATGTATACAGCATTCTGGTCATGTTGGGGGTTGTAGTTCTCCATGTATACAGTATTCTGGTCATGTTGGGGGTTGTAGTTCCCCATGTATACAGTATTCTGGTCATGTTAGGGGTTGTAGTTCTCCATGTATACAGTATTCTGGTCATGTTAGGGGTTGTAGTTCTCCATGTATACAGTATTCTGGTCATGTTGGGGGTTGTAGTTCTCCATGTATACAGTATTCTGGTCATGTTGGGGGTTGTAGTTACCACTTCCCCTGCCGGGCACAGTGATGGCCCAGATAATGGGGGTATTGTTGGGGCAGGTGGTGGGGGGTCACGTGGTGGGCACTGAGTGATGTATAAGTGATGAGGAGCCGCCCCCTGTTCCAGCACAGTCCTGGATATCAGGCTCAGCTGAGCGGGTGATGTGGTGAGGGAGACCCCGGCTGTGATGGCCGCACCGCCTGCCCCCGGCCCCCCAGCACTGACATGCTGACCCTCTCCTATCTGATCGCAGGAGCCGCTCTCGGGATTAAAGGATTTACCTGGAGACATGAGGAGGTAGGGGAAGGGGGGGACACCGACCGTATATCCGGGAGCCCCCCATATAACGGAGCGATGTGCTGTCTGCAGAGCATCACTACTATATCTATTTATAGCATATCTATCTATCTCATATCTATCTCATATCTATCTATCTATCTATCTCATATCTATCTCATATCTATCTATCTATCTATCTTATATCTATCTCATATCTATCTCATATCTATCTCATATCTATCTATCTCATATCTATCTCATATCTATCTATCTCATATCTATCTCATATCTATCTATCTATCTATCTCATATCTATCTCATATCTATCTATCTATCTATCTTATATCTATCTCATATCTATCTCATATCTATCTCATATCTATCTATCTCATATCTATCTATCTCATATCTATCTCATATCTATCTCATATCTATCTATCTTTTTCATATCTATCTCATATCTATCTATCTATCTCATATCTATCTATCTCATATCTATCTATCTATCTCATATCTATCTATCTCATATCTATCTATCTCATATCTATCTCATATCTATCTCATATCTATCTCATATCTATCTCATATCTATCTATCTATCTCATATATATCTATCTCATATCTATCTATCTATCTCTCATATCTATCTATCTCATAACTATCTATCTCATATCTATCTATCTCATATCTATCTCATATCTATCTATCTATCTATCTATCTCATATCTATCTATCTCATATCTATCTATCTCATATCTATCTATCTATCTCATATCTATCTATCTATCTCATATCTATCTATCTCATATCTATCTATCTATCTCATATCTATCTATCTATCTCTCATATCTATCTATCTCATATCTATCTATCTATCTCTCATATCTATCTATCTCATATCTGTCTATCTATCTCTCATATCTATCTATCTATCTCATATCTATCTATCTCATATCTATCTATCTCATATCTATCTATCTCATATCTATCTATCTATCTATCTCATATCTATCTATCTATCTCTCATATCTATCTATCTCATATCTATCTCATATCTATCTATCTATCTCATATCTATCTATCTATCTCTCATATCTATCTATCTATCTCTCATATCTATCTATCTCATATCTATCTATCTATCTATCTATCTATCTATCTCATATCTATCTCATATCTATCTCATATCTATCTATCTATCTCATATCTATCTATCTCATATCTATCTATCTATCTCATATCTATCTCTCATATCTATCTATCTCTCATATCTATCTATCTCATATCTATCTATATTTTTTCCCCATACAATATTACATCTGTAAGAACAATGCGGTGTTCAGTGCACAGAGGGTTAATAAGAGATGGCGGTATTATATAATCTCCTCGGTGCTCCTGATGTACAGATGTTGATCTCGCGGTGACTGGTGCAGCTGAGGACACTGAATGCGCGTAGATGTTTGGTGTTTACTGGAGCATAGCGGTATGTGTCTGGTATGTCCTGTACATACATCTAGATTGCTGTTATAGTGGTATCAGGCTTCTAGGGTATGTGATGTGGTGGTGGTCAGGTGTGTGATGTGGTGGTGGTCAGGTGCGTGATGTGGTGGTGGTCAGGTGTGTGATGTGGTGGTGGTGGTCAGGTGTGTGATGTGGTGGTGGTCAGGTGTGTGATGTGGTGGTGGTCAGGTGTGTGATGTGGTGGTGGTCAGGTGTGTGATGTGGTGGTGGTCAGGTGTGTGATGTGGTGGTGGTCAGGTGCGTGATGTGGTGGTGGTCAGGTGCGTGATGTGGTGGTGGTCAGGTGCGTGATGTGGTGGTGGTCAGGTGCGTGATGTGGTGGTGGTCAGGTGCGTGATGTGGTGGTGGTCAGGTGCGTGATGTGGTGGTGGTCAGGTGCGTGATGTGGTGGTGGTCAGGTGCGTGATGTGGTGGTGGTCAGGTGCGTGATGTGGTGGTGGTCAGCTGCGTGATGTGGTGGTGGTCAGCTGCGTGATGTGGTGGTGGTCAGGTGTGTGATGTGGTGGTGGTCAGGTGCGTGATGTGGTGGTGGTCAGGTGCGTGATGTGGTGGTGGTCAGGTGCGTGATGTGGTGGTGGTCAAGTGCGTGATGTGGTGGTGGTCAGGTGCGTGATGTGGTGGTGGTCAGGTGCGTGATGTGGTGGTGGTCAGGTGCGTGATGTGGTGGTGGTCAGGTGCGTGATGTGGTGGTGGTCAGGTGCGTGATGTGGTGGTGGTCAGGTGTGTGATGTGGTGGTGGTGGTCAGGCGTGTGATGTGGTGGTGGTGGTCAGGTGTGTGATGTGGTGGTGGTCAGGTGCGTGATGTGGTGGTGGTCAGGTGTGTGATGTGGTGGTGGTCAGGTGTGTGATGTGGTGGTGGTCAGGTGTGTGATGTGGTGGTGGTGGTCAGGTGTGTGATGTGGTGGTGGTCAGGTGTGTGATGTGGTGGTGGTCAGGTGTGTGATGTGGTGGTGGTCAGGTGTGTGATGTGGTGGTGGTGGTCAGGTGTGTGATGTGGTGGTGGTCAGGTGTGTGATGTGGTGGTGGTGGTCAGGTGTGTGATGTGGTGGTGGTGGTCAGGTGTGTGATGTGGTGGTGGTCAGGTGTGTGATGTGGTGGTGGTCAGGTGTGTGATGTGGTGGTGGTCAGGTGTGTGATGTGGTGGTGGTCAGGTGTGTGATGTGGTGGTGGTCAGGTGCGTGATGTGGTGGTGGTCAGGTGTGTGATGTGGTGGTGGTCAGGTGTGTGATGTGGTGGTGGTCAGGTGTGTGATGTGGTGGTGGTCAGGTGTGTGATGTGGTGGTGGTCAGGTGTGTGATGTGGTGGTGGTCAGGTGCGTGATGTGGTGGTGGTCAGGTGCGTGATGTGGTGGTGGTCAGGTGTGTGATGTGGTGGTGGTCAGGTGTGTGATGTGGTGGTGGTCAGGTGTGTGATGTGGTGGTGGTCAGGTGTGTGATGTGGTGGTGGTGGTCAGGTGTGTGATGTGGTGGTGGTCAGGTGTGTGATGTGGTGGTGGTGGTGGTCAGGTGCGTGATGTGGTGGTGGTCAGGTGCGTGATGTGGTGGTGGTCAGGTGCGTGATGTGGTGGTGGTCAGGTGCGTGATGTGGTGGTGGTCAGGTGTGTGATGTGGTGGTGGTCAGGTGCGTGATGTGGTGGTGGTCAGGCGTGTGATGTGGTGGTGGTGGTCAGGTGTGTGATGTGGTGGTGGTCAGGTGCGTGATGTGGTGGTGGTCAGGTGTGTGATGTGGTGGTGGTCAGGTGTGTGATGTGGTGGTGGTCAGGTGCGTGATGTGGTGGTGGTCAGGTGCGTGATGTGGTGGTGGTCAGGTGCGTGATGTGGTGGTGGTCAGGTGCGTGATGTGGTGGTGGTCAGGTGTGTGATGTGGTGGTGGTCAGGTGCGTGATGTGGTGGTGGTGGTCAGGTGTGTGATGTGGTGGTGGTCAGGTGTGTGATGTGGTGGTGGTCAGGTGTGTGATGTGGTGGTGGTCAGGTGTGTGATGTGGTGGTGGTCAGGTGTGTGATGTGGTGGTGGTCAGGTGTGTGATGTGGTGGTGGTCAGGTGTGTGATGTGGTGGTGGTCAGGTGCGTGATGTGGTGGTGGTCAAGTGCGTGATGTGGTGGTGGTCAGGTGCGTGATGTGGTGGTGGTCAGGTGCGTGATGTGGTGGTGGTCAGGTGTGTGATGTGGTGGTGGTGGTCAGGTGTGTGATGTGGTGGTGGTCAGGTGCGTGATGTGGTGGTGGTCAGGTGTGTGATGTGGTGGTGGTCAGGTGTGTGATGTGGTGGTGGTCAGGTGTGTGATGTGGTGGTGGTCAGGTGTGTGATGTGGTGGTGGTCAGGTGCGTGATGTGGTGGTGGTCAGGTGTGTGATGTGGTGGTGGTCAGGTGCGTGATGTGGTGGTGGTCAAGTGCGTGATGTGGTGGTGGTCAGGTGCGTGATGTGGTGGTGGTCAGGTGCGTGATGTGGTGGTGGTCAGGTGTGTGATGTGGTGGTGGTGGTCAGGTGCGTGATGTGGTGGTGGTCAGGTGCGTGATGTGGTGGTGGTCAGGTGTGTGATGTGGTGGTCAGGTGGTGTGTTGACACCAGTCTGATATCACATCTGGCAATTGTCAGTAGATATAGTCATGTGTGATATTCCATGGCGCCCGGTGTCTTGCAGCGTCCTCTCTTTGTAAACAAGCAGCAGTTGGCGTCTCCTCTGTACCAACTGCTGAGCCACAAATAGTTGTGTATTAAATCCTGAGGACAGCTCCTGATCTGGGGTGTAACCTGGTGTATCCAAGAGACTATAGCGCCTTAGATATTGCCTGGGATGTTCTGCCCAATATGGCGCCTTAGATATTGCCTGGGATGTTCTGCCTGATATGGCGCCTTAGATATAACCAGGGATGTTCTGCCTGATATAGCGCCTTAGATATAACCAGGGATGTTCTGCCTGATGTGGCGCCTTAGATATAACCAGGGATGTTCTGCCTGATATAGCGCCTTAGATATAACCAGGGATGTTCTGCCTGATATAGCGCCTTAGATATAACCAGGGATGTTCTGCCTGATGTGGCGCCTTAGATATTTACTGGGATGTTCTGCCCAATATGGCGCCTTAGATATAACCAGGGATGTTCTGCCTGATATAGCGCCTTAGATATAACCAGGGATGTTCTGCCTGATGTGGCGCCTTAAATATAACCAGGGATGTTCTGCCTGATGTGGCACCTTAGATATAACCAGGGATGTTCTGCCTGATATAGCGCCTTAGATATAACCAGGGATGTTCTGGCTGATATCGTGCCTTAAATATAACCAGGGATGTTCTGCCTGATATAGCGCCTTAGATATAACCAGGGATGTTCTGCCTGATATAGCGCCTTAGATATAACCAGGGATGTTCTGCCTGATATAGCGCCTTAGATATAACCAGGGATGTTCTGCCTGATATCGTGCCTTAAATATAACCAGGGATGTTCTGCCTGATATAGCGCCTTAGATATAACCAGGGATGTTCTGCCTGATATAGCGCCTTAGATATAATCAGGGATGTTCTGCTTGATATGGCGCCTTAGATATAACCAGGGATGTTCTTCCTGATATAGCGCCTTAGATATAACCAGGGATGTTCTGCCTGATATAGCGCCTTAGATATAATCAGGGATGTTCTGCTTGATATGGCGCCCTAGATATAACCAGGGATGTTGTTCCTGATATAGCGCCTTAGATATAACCAGGGATGTTCTGCCTGATATCGTGCCTTAAATATAACCAGGGATGTTCTGCCTGATATAGCGCCTTAGATATAACCAGGGATGTTCTGCCTGATATAGCGCCTTAGATATAACCAGGGATGTTCTGGCTGATATCGTGCCTTAAATATAACCAGGGATGTTCTGCCTGATATAGCGCCTTAGATATAACCAGGGATGTTCTGCCTGATATAGCGCCTTAGATATAACCAGGGATGTTCTGCCTGATATAGCGCCTTAGATATAACCAGGGATGTTCTGCCTGATATCGTGCCTTAAATATAACCAGGGATGTTCTGCCTGATATAGCGCCTTAGATATAACCAGGGATGTTCTGCCTGATATAGCGCCTTAGATATAATCAGGGATGTTCTGCTTGATATGGCGCCTTAGATATAACCAGGGATGTTCTTCCTGATATAGCGCCTTAGATATAACCAGGGATGTTCTGCCTGATATAGCGCCTTAGATATAATCAGGGATGTTCTGCTTGATATGGCGCCCTAGATATAACCAGGGATGTTGTTCCTGATATAGCGCCTTAGATATAACCAGGGATGTTCTGCCTGATATCGTGCCTTAAATATAACCAGGGATGTTCTGCCTGATATAGCGCCTTAGATATAACCAGGGATGTTCTGCCTGATATAGCGCCTTAGATATAACCAGGGATGTTCTGCCTGATATCGTGCCTTAAATATAACCAGGGATGTTCTGCCTGATATAGCGCCTTAGATATAACCAGGGATGTTCTGCCTGATATAGCGCCTTAGATATAATCAGGGATGTTCTGCTTGATATGGCGCCTTAGATATAACCAGGGATGTTCTTCCTGATATAGCGCCTTAGATATAACCAGAGATGTTCTGCCTGATATAGCGCCTTAGATATAATCAGGGATGTTCTGCTTGATATGGCGCCCTAGATATAACCAGGGATGTTCTTCCTGATATAGCGCCTTAGATATAACCAGGGATGTTCTGCCTGATATCGTGCCTTAGATATAACCAGGGATGTTCTGCCTGATATAGCGCCTTAGATATAACCAGGGATGTTCTGCCTGATATAGCGCCTTAGATATAACCAGGGATGTTCTGCCTGATATCGTGCCTTAAATATAACCAGGGATGTTCTGCCTGATATAGCGCCTTAGATATAACCAGGGATGTTCTGCCTGATATAGCGCCTTAGATATAATCAGGGATGTTCTGCTTGATATGGCGCCTTAGATATAACCAGGGATGTTCTTCCTGATATAGCGCCTTAGATATAACCAGGGATGTTCTGCCTGATATAGCGCCTTAGATATAATCAGGGATGTTCTGCTTGATATGGCGCCCTAGATATAACCAGGGATGTTCTTCCTGATATAGCGCCTTAGATATAACCAGGGATGTTCTTCCTGATATTGTGCCTTAGATATAACCAGGGATGTTCTGCCTGATATCGTGCCTTAAATATAACCAGGGATATTCTTCCTGATATAGCGCCTTAGATATAACCAGGGATGTTCTTCCTGATATGGTGCCTTAGATATAATCAGGGATGTTCTTCCTGATATGGTGCCTTAGATATAACCAGGGATGTTCTGCCTGATATCGTGCCTTAGATATAACCAGGGATGTTCTTCCTGATATTGTGCCTTAGATATAACCAGGGATGTTCTGCCTGATATCGTGCCTTAAATATAACCAGGGATATTCTGCCTGATATAGCGCCTTAGATATAACCAGGGATGTTCTGCCTGATATAGCGCCTTAGATATAACCAGGGATGTTCTGCCTGATATCGTGCCTTAGATATAACCAGGGATGTTCTTCCTGATATAGCGCCTTAGATATAACCAGGGATGTTCTTCCTGATATGGTGCCTTAGATATAACCAGGGATGTTCTGCCCAATATGGCGCCTTATATCTATGGAAGAACATCCCTGACTATATCTAAGAGACTCAGGGTCACAAGTGTCAGGGTTCTTCTGATCTATTGAGGTGAATTAATAAGGAATCCGCCATGATGGGCTCCGTGGCCCTCGTCTATGACTGCACTGCATTCTGTGTGGACCTATATACCAATCCCCGCCCCAGTAGAACTCAACATGACCGTATGTTGTCAGAGTTCCCTTTTAAGCCCATTGCAGGGGTGTAAAAGATGTTGATCACATGACAGGATAACAATTCTCTTTACTCTCCGTTCGGGCAGAGAAGGGGTTAATGTAGGGGTTGGTGACCAGCAGCCCCCCTTCTGCTCTTATAAATGTCTCTTGTCCTCCGCAGGAGCTGGACAATGTGGAGGGAGAAGACTACACCACGGAATTCTCCATCCAGAGTTCTCCGGCCGCGCAGAATGGACCAGAGGTTTATGTCCTTCCTCTCACAGACGTCTCCGTGCCGATGTCCAAGCAGCCGGCAAGATCAGGTACAGCCATGGGGTCCACGCTCGCACCTCACTGGGGTCCTAAGGGGTGATGTCACTGGGTCAGGTACAGCCATGGGGTCCACGCTCGCACCTCATTGGGGTCCTAAGGGGTGATGTCACTGGGTCAGGTACAGCCATGCGGTCCGTGGTAGCCCCTCACTGGGTCCTCCTGAGGAGGGGATGTCACTGGGTCAAGTATGGCCAGGGGGTCCGCACTTACCCCTCACTGGGGTCCTCCTAAGGGGGGATGTCACTGGGTCAGGTATGGCCAGGGGGTCCGCACTTACCCCTCACTGGGGTCCTCCTAAGGGGGGATGTCACTGGGTCAGGTATGGACATGGGGTCCGCGCCCGCCCCTCACTGGTATCCTCCTTGGGTGGGGGGTATATCACTGGGTCAGGTATGGACATGGGGTCCACGCTCGCACCTCACTGGGGCCCTCCTGGGGGGGATGTCACTGGGTCAGGTATGGCCATGGGGTCCGCGCCCGCCCCTCACTGGTATCCTCCTTGGGTGGGGGGTATATCACTGGGTCAGGTATGGCCATGGGGTCCGCGCCCGCCCCTCACTGGTATCCTCCTTGGGTGGGGGGTATATCACTGGGTCAGGTATGGCCATGGGGTCCGCGCCCGCCCCTCACTGGTATCCTCCTTGGGTGGGGGGTATATCACTGGGTCAGGTATGGCCATGGGGTCCGCGCCCGCCCCTCACTGGTATCCTCCTTGGGTGGGGGGTATATCACTGGGTCAGGTATGGCCATGGGGTCCGCGCCCGCCCCTCACTGGTATCCTCCTTGGGTGGGGGGTATATCACTGGGTCCACGCTCGCCCCTCTCTTGGCTGACGTCACCTTGTTCATTGGTTGTGGTGTCGCATCTTATGCACTTCGGTGGAGCTGAGCTGCAATACCACAACCCACCTGTTGTCAGGGGTAGCGCTGTTCCTGAAAGAAAGTCGCCATGTTTTTCTAATCTATAGCAGTACACGAGATTTCGGCGCCATAGTATAAACCTCGTCTCCATCAGTCGCCTTCAGGTCAGCGGGCGCAGGAGACATAATAGATGCTGGAGGCCCAATAGTTACCTGCAGGATTCCGTCACCTGGAGATAATTGCGGCAGTGATGGAGAGTCAGAGATGACATTTGTCTAAGGCAGGGGGTTCCTAATAGGGTGTCTCCAGCTGTTGCAAAACTACAACCCTCAGCATGCCTGGACAGCCAACGGCTGCACTGCACCACTGCACTGAAGGATGAGACGAGAGTGAAGATTTGATTTACCTTTCAGGGACAGTGAGTAAACTCTGGAGAAGGCAGACAAGCCTTCGGATGTCCGAGCATGCTGGGAGTTGTAGTTTTTCAACAGCTGGAGGGCTTTAGTTTGAAGACCACTGCACTAAGGCATGAGATGAGAAGGAAGCCTTGATTTACCATTTAGAGTCAGTGTGGATCCTCTGGAGGAGGCACACAGGCCTTTGGCTCCCGGCCATGCTGGGAGCTGTAGTTTTGCAACAGCTGGAGGAATCCTATTTGGGAAACACTGGTCTATGGCCATTGTACGGCAGAGGCTCCAGCTCTAGGGGGTCACTGTCTGTATTGGAACACTATAGAGCGATGCAGCGGCGGCCATCTTGGTCAGACCCTCACACCTGACGGCACTCACGGATATCACCAATGGCGGACACCAGTGAGGGAATGCGCTGCTTGTTATGGGGGGTCGGCGCCATCTTCCTCATACATGAGTGTCCGGCGCACAAAATGGCGCAGCGATCTCCGGTGAGTGGGACTGGAATCCCAGCGAGGAATTAATAGAATGATGTTTTGGGATGAAGGGGCCGGGGGGCTTCACAAAGGAATGCTCTAACCCCCCCCCCCGGGCGCACAATGGAGCCCTCACAGGCCGCCCTCCATATTGGCGCTGATGTCATCCACAATGGCCCCAGTGCTGCCCTGTACCAGCCCCGAATAACAATGGCGCTGTTTGTTCCCGGCACCGATCGGAATGTCCTGGGGCAGGATGGTGGGCCGGGCGCCGTGGGAGCGCGGGGGGTTAAAATGTCACGTATTGAAGTGGGAGACATTGTGTAGGGCGATCGGCGGGATGAGGCGCCACAATCCGTTTTTGTGAGATGTCTGGTGGTCAGATGCCCTGTACTGTCTGGTGACGCCTCCGCGTACATACCGTCATATAGTGCACGGATACTGCGCGGTGTCTGTTTATAGGCGCTACACAGTATGGCGCCCAAATAAAAGGGCTGTACCCCTATAAATGGCGCCACCACTGTACACAGCAAAATAATATACCGTCATATAGTGCACGGATACTGTGCGGTGTCTGTTTATAGACACTACACAGTATGGCGCCCAAATAAAAGGGCTGTACCCCTATAAATGGCGCCACCACTGTACACAGCAAAATAATATACCGTCATATAGTGCACGGATACTGTGCGGTGTCTGTTTATAGACACTACACAGTATGGCGCCCAAATAAAAGGGCTGTACCCCTATAAATGGCGCCACCACTGTACACAGCAAAATAATATACTGTCATATAGTGCACAGATACTGCGCGGTGTCTGTTTATAGGCGCTACACAGTATGGCACCCAAATAAAAGGGCTGTACCCCTATAAATGGCGCCACCACTGTACACAGCAAAATAATATACCGTCATATAGTGCACGGATACTGCGCGGTGTCTGTTTATAGACGCTACACAGTATGGCGCCCAAATAAAAGGGCTGTACCCCTATAAATGGCGCCACCACTGTACACAGCAAAATAATATACCGTCATATAGTGCACAGATACTGCGCAGTGTCTGTTTATAGACGCTACACAGTATGGCGCCCAAATAAAAGGGCTGTACCCCTATAAATGGCGCCACCACTGTACACAGCAAAATAATATACCGTCATATAGTGCACGGATACTGCGCGGTGTCTGTTTATAGGCGCTACACAGTATGGCGCCCAAATAAAAGGGCTGTACCCCTATAAATGGTGCCGCCACTGTACACAGCAAAATAATATACCGTCATATAGTGCACGGATACTGCGCGGTGTCTGTTTATAGGCGCTACACAGTATGGCGCCCAAATAAAAGGGCTGTACCCCTATAAATGGCGCCACCACTGTACACAGCAAAATAATATACCGTCATATAGTGCACAGATACTGCGCGGTGTCTGTTTATAGACGCTACACAGTATGGCGCCCAAATAAAAGGGCTGTACCCCTATAAATGGCGCCACCACTGTACACAGCAAAATAATATACCGTCATATAGTGCACAGATACTGCGCGGTGTCTGTTTATAGACGCTACACAGTATGGCGCCCAAATAAAAGGGCTGTACCCCTATAAATGGCGCCACCACTGTACACAGCAAAATAATATACCGTCATATAGTGCACGGATACTGTGCGGTGTCTGTTTATAGACGCTACACAGTATGGCGCCCAAATAAAAGGGCTGTACCCCTATAAATGGCGCCACCACTGTACACAGCAAAATAATATACCGTCATATAGTGCACAGATACTGCGCGGTGTCTGTTTATAGGCGCTACACAGTATGGCGCCCAAATAAAAGGGCTGTACCCCTATAAATGGCGCCACCACTGTACACAGCAAAATAATATACCGTCATATAGTGCACAGATACTGCGCGGTGTCTGTTTATAGACGCTACACAGTATGGCGCCCAAATAAAAGGGCTGTACCCCTATAAATGGCTCCACCACTGTACACAGCAAAATAATATACCGTCATATAGTGCACGGATACTGTGCGGTGTCTGTTTATAGACACTACACAGTATGGCGCCCAAATAAAAGGGCTGTACCCCTATAAATGGCGCCACCACTGTACACAGCAAAATAATATACCATCATATAGTGCACGGATACTGCGCGGTGTCTGTTTATAGGCGCTACACAGTATGGCGCCCAAATAAAAGGGCTGTACCCCTATAAATGGCGCCACCACTGTACACAGCAAAATAATATACCGTCATATAGTGCACGGATACTGCGCGGTGTCTGTTTATAGGCGCTACACAGTATGGCGCCCAAATAAAAGGGCTGTACCCCTATAAATGGCGCCACCACTGTACACAGCAAAATAATATACCGTCATATAGTGCACGGATACTGCGCGGTGTCTGTTTATAGACGCTACACAGTATGGCACCCAAATAAAAGGGCTGTACCCCTATAAATGGCGCCACCACTGTACACAGCAAAATAATATACTGTCATATAGTGCACGGATACTGCGCGGTGTCTGTTTATAGACGCTACACAGTATGGCGCCCAAATAAAAGGGCTGTACCCCCTACAAATGGCGCCACCACTGTACACAGCAAAATAATATACCGTCATATAGTGCACAGATACTGCGCGGTGTCTGTTTATAGACGCTACACAGTATGGCGCCCAAATAAAAGGGCTGTACCCCTATAAATGGCGCCACCACTGTACACAGCAAAATAATATACCGTCATATAGTGCACAGATACTGCGCGGTGTCTGTTTATAGGCGCTACACAGTATGGCGCCCAAATAAAAGGGCTGTACCCCTATAAATGGCGCCACCACTGTACACAGCAAAATAATATACCGTCATATAGTGCACAGATACTGCGCGGTGTCTGTTTATAGACGCTACACAGTATGGCGCCCAAATAAAAGGGCTGTACCCCTATAAATGGCGCCACCACTGTACACAGCAAAATAATATACCGTCATATAGTGCACGGATACTGCGCGGTGTCTGTTTATAGACGCTACACAGTATGGCGCCCAAATAAAAGGGCTGTACCCCTATAAATGGCGCCACCACTGTACACAGCAAAATAATATACCGTCATATAGTGCACGGATACTGCGCGGTGTCTGTTTATAGGCGCTACACAGTATGGCGCCCAAATAAAAGGGCTGTACCCCTATAAATGGCGCCACCACTGTACACAGCAAAATAATATACTGTCATATAGTGCACGGATACTGCGCAGTGTCTGTTTATAGGCGCTACACAGTATGGCGCCCAAATAAAAGGGCTGTACCCCTATAAATGGCGCCACCACTGTACACAGCAAAATAATATACCGTCATATAGTGCACAGATACTGCGCGGTGTCTGTTTATAAGCGCTACACAGTATGGCGCCCAAATAAAAGGGCTGTACCCCTATAAATGGCGCCACCACTGTACACAGCAAAATAATATACCGTCATATAGTGCACGGATACTGCGCGGTGTCTGTTTATAGGCGCTACACAGTATGGCGCCCAAATAAAAGGGCTGTACCCCTATAAATGGTGCCGCCACTGTACACAGCAAAATAATATACCGTCATATAGTGCACAGATACTGCGCGGTGTCTGTTTATAGACGCTACACAGTATGGCGCCCAAATAAAAGGGCTGTACCCCTATAAATGGCGCCACCACTGTACACAGCAAAATAATATACCGTCATATAGTGCACAGATACTGCGCGGTGTCTGTTTATAGAAGCTACACAGTATGGCGCCCAAATAAAAGGGCTGTACCCCTATAAATGGCGCCGCCACTGTACACAGCAAAATAATATACCGTCATATAGTGCACAGATACTGCGCGGTGTCTGTTTATAGACGCTACACAGTATGGCGCCCAAATAAAAGGGCTGTACCCCTATAAATGGTGCCACCACTGTACACAGCAAAATAATATACCGTCATATAGTGCACAGATACTGCGCGGTGTCTGTTTATAGGCGCTACACAGTATGGCGCCCAAATAAAAGGGCTGTACCCCTATAAATGGCGCCACCACTGTACACAGCAAAATAATATACCGTCATATAGTGCACGGATACTGCGCGGTGTCTGTTTATAGACGCTACACAGTATGGCGCCCAAATAAAAGGGCTGTACCCCTATGAATGGTGCCGCCACTGTACACAGCAAAATAATATACCGTCATATAGTGCACGGATACTGCGCGGTGTCTGTTTATAGACGCTACACAGTATGGCGCCCAAATAAAAGGGCTGTACCCCTACAAATGGTGCCGCCACTGTACACAGCAAAATAATATACCGTCATATAGTGCACGGATACTGCGCGGTGTCTCTTTATAGACGCTACACAGTATGGCGCCCAAATAAAAGGGCTGTACCCCTATAAATGGCGCCACCACTGTACACAGCAAAATAATATACCGTCATATAGTGCACAGATACTGCGCGGTGTCTGTTTATAGACGCTACACAGTATGGCGCCCAAATAAAAGGGCTGTACCCCTATAAATGGCGCCACCACTGTACACAGCAAAATAATATACCGTCATATAGTGCACGGATACTGCGCGGTGTCTGTTTATAGGCGCTACACAGTATGGCGCCCAAATAAAAGGGCTGTACCCCTATAAATGGCTCCACCACTGTACACAGCAAAATAATATACCGTCATATAGTGCACGGATACTGCGCGGTGTCTGTTTATAGGCGCTACACAGTATGGCGCCCAAATAAAAGGGCTGTACCCCTATAAATGGCGCCACCACTGTACACAGCAAAATAATATACCGTCATATAGTGCACGGATACTGCGCGGTGTCTGTTTATAGGCGCTACACAGTATGGCGCCCAAATAAAAGGGCTGTACCCCTATAAATGGCGCCACCACTGTACACAGCAAAATAATATACCGTCATATAGTGCACAGATACTGCGCGGTGTCTGTTTATAGGCGCTACACAGTATGGCGCCCAAATAAAAGGGCTGTACCCCTATAAATGGCGCCACCACTGTACACAGCAAAATAATATACCGTCATATAGTGCACGGATACTGCGCGGTGTCTGTTTATAGGCGCTACACAGTATGGCGCCCAAATAAAAGGGCTGTACCCCTATAAATGGCGCCACCACTGTACACAGCAAAATAATATACCGTCATATAGTGCACGGATACTGCGCGGTGTCTGTTTATAGACGCTACACAGTATGGCGCCCAAATAAAAGGGCTGTACCCCTATAAATGGCGCCGCCACTGTACACAGCAAAATAATATACCGTCATATAGTGCACGGATACTGCGCGGTGTCTGTTTATAGACGCTACACAGTATGGCGCCCAAATAAAAGGGCTGTACCCCTATAAATGGCGCCACCACTGTACACAGCAAAATAATATACCGTCATATAGTGCAAGGATACTGCGCGGTGTCTGTTTATAGACGCTACACAGTATGGCGCCCAAATAAAAGGGCTGTACCCCTATAAATGGCGCCACCACTGTACACAGCAAAATAATATACCGTCATATAGTGCAAGGATACTGCGCGGTGTCTGTTTATAGGCGCTACACAGTATGGCGCCCAAATAAAAGGGCTGTACCCCTATAAATGGTGCCGCCACTGTACACAGCAAAATAATATACCGTAAGGTGGCAGATAGGAAAATACCGCCAAACACTGCTACCCCGTACAGGGAGGAATATCAGCCCAAATCAGTGGTCTACAAACTGTGCAACTCCAGCTGTTACACAACTACAACTCCCAGCATGTCCTGACTCCATCACTCATTGTATAGGGCAGTG
Organism: Hyla sarda; assembly: GCF_029499605.1. NCBI lineage: Eukaryota > Metazoa > Chordata > Amphibia > Anura > Hylidae > Hyla > Hyla sarda. The sequence continues at coordinate 202,524 of NW_026610438.1, read as the reverse complement.
GTCTCCAAACTGTGGACCTCCAGATGTTACACAACTACAACTCCCAGCATGTCCTGACTGCATCACTCATTGTATAGGACAGTGGTCTCCAAACTGTGCACCTCCAGATGTTACACAACTACAACTCCCAGCATGTCCTGACTGCATCACTCATTGTATAGGACAGTGGTCTCCAAACTGTGCACCTCCAGATGTTATACAACTACAACTCCCAGCATGTCCTGACTGCATCACTCATTGTATAGGGCAGTGGTCTCCAAACTGTGGACCTCCAGCTGTTACACAACTACAACTCCCAGCATGTCCACTTGTGCTACAGCGCATCAATGTTTCCGTTCACTGACAGCAAAGAAATTGAGACACAAAGTAAATGTTTAGTTTTATACGATAATAAGAAATCTTTACTGAACAGACAAAAATTCTTCCTGAAGCAGCGCCCCCTCAGGTTGTGTGCGGTATTACCTGAGGACGGGGGGGGGGGGGGGATGTAGCAGAGCTGACACTGCGCTCCCAACACAGCTGCAAACTGAAATGACAAACTCAGCTTTCCTCTGTCTGATCACTCAGCTTTCCTCTGTCTGATCACTCAGCTTTCCTCTGTCTGTCTGATCACTCAGCTTTCCTCTGTCTGATCACTCAGCTTTCCTCTGTCTGATCACTCAGCTTTCCTCTGTCTGATCACTCAGCTTTCCTCTGTCTGATCACTCAGCTTTCCTCTGTCTGATCACTCAGCTTTCCTCTGTCTGATCACTCAGCTCTTCTCTGTCTGATCATTCAGCTTTCCTCTGCCTGATCACTCAGCTCTGCTCTGTCTGATCACTCAGCTTTCCTCTGTCTGATCACTCAGCTCTCCTCTGTCTGATCACTCAGCTTTCCTCTGATCACTCAGCTCTCCTCTGTCTGATCACTCAGCTTTCCTCTGTCTGATCACTCAGCTTTCCTCTGTCTGATCACTCAGCTCTCCTCTGTCTGATCACTCAGCTCTCCTCTGTCTGATCACTCAGCTCTGCTCTGTCTGATCACTCAGCTTTCCTCTGTCTGATCACTCAGCTCTGCTCTGTCTGATCACTCAGCTCTCCTCTATCTGATCACTCAGCTCTGCTCTGTCTGATCACTCAGCTTTCCTCTGATCACTCAGCTTTCCTCTGTCTGATCACTCAGCTCTGCTCTGTCTGATCACTCAGCTTTCCTTTGATCACTCAGCTCTGCTCTGTCTGATCACTCAGCTCTGCTGTCTGATCACTCAGCTTTCCTCTGATCACTCAGCTTTCCTCTGTCTGATCACTCAGCTCTCCTCTATCTGATCACTCAGCTCTCCTCTGCCTGATCACTCAGCTCTGCTCTGTCTGATCACTCAGCTTTCCTCTGCCTGATCACTCAGCTCTGCTCTGTCTGATCACTCAGCTTTCCTCTGTCTGATCACTCAGCTCTCCTCTGTCTGATCACTCAGCTCTCCTCTGTCTGATCACTCAGCTTTCCTCTGATCACTCAGCTCTCCTCTGTCTGATCACTCAGCTTTCCTCTGTCTGATCACTCAGCTTTCCTCTGTCTGATCACTCAGCTCTCCTCTGTCTGATCACTCAGCTCTCCTCTGTCTGATCACTCAGCTCTCCTCTGTCTGATCACTCAGCTTTCCTCTGTCTGATCACTCAGCTCTGCTCTGTCTGATCACTCAGCTTTCCTTTGATCACTCAGCTCTGCTCTGTCTGATCACTCAGCTCTGCTGTCTGATCACTCAGCTTTCCTCTGATCACTCAGCTTTCCTCTGTCTGATCACTCAGCTCTCCTCTATCTGATCACTCAGCTCTCCTCTGTCTGATCACTCAGCTCTGCTGTCTGATCACTCAGCTTTCCTCTGATCACTCAGCTCTGCTCTGTCTGATCACTCAGCTTTCCTCTGTCTGATCACTCAGCTCTCCTCTATCTGATCACTCAGCTCTGCTCTGTCTGATCACTCAGCTTTCCTCTGTCTGATCACACAGCTCTGCTCTGTCTGATCACTCAGCTTTCCTCTGATCACTCAGCTTTCCTCTGTCTGATCACTCAGCTCTGCTCTGTCTGATCACTCAGCTTTCCTCTGATCACTCAGCTCTGCTCTGTCTGATCACTCAGCTCTGCTCTGATCACTCAGCTTTCCTCTGTCTGATCACTCAGCTCTCCTCTATCTGATCACTCAGCTCTGCTCTGTCTGATCACTCAGCTTTCCTCTGTCTGATCACACAGCTCTGCTCTGTCTGATCACTCAGCTTTCCTCTGATCACTCAGCTTTCCTCTGTCTGATCACTCAGCTCTGCTCTGTCTGATCACTCAGCTTTCCTCTGATCACTCAGCTCTGCTCTGTCTGATCACTCAGCTCTCCTCTGATCACTCAGCTTTCCTCTGATCACTCAACTTTCCTCTGTCTGATCACTCAGCTCTCCTCTATCTGATCACTCAGCTCTGCTCTGTCTGATCACTCAGCTTTCCTCTGATCACTCAGCTTTCCTCTGTCTGATCACTCAGCTTTCCTCTGATCACTCAGCTTTCCTCTGTCTGATCACTCAGCTCTGCTCTGTCTGATCACTCAGCTTTCCTCTGATCACTCAGCTCTGCTGTCTGATCACTCAGCTCTGCTCTGTCTGATCACTCAGCTTTCCTCTGATCACTCAGCTTTCCTCTGATCACTCAGCTTTCCTCTGATCACTCAGCTTTCCTCTATCTGATCACTCAGCTCTGCTCTGTCTGATCACTCAGCTTTCCTCTGTCTGATCTATATTTCATGTGATTGTTTTCCCAGTACAACTTCTTAAGTCCACGGACCTGGGACGGCAGAGCCTCCTGTACCTGAAGGAGATCGGGAGCGGCTGGTTCGGGAAGGTGAGTGGACTCTGCCGCCATCTGCTGGTGATTTGGGATTATTACACTTTGTGCAATTGTTTTGCATCTTTACAGGATTTTGTTGCTGTATTTTCAGTTTATTTATTGTCCCTATTAGTGACGCCCCCTATAAGTAATGTCCCTATATGTGGTGCCCCTATAAGTAATGTCCCTATATGTGGTGCCCCTATAAGTAATGTCCCTATATGTGGTGCCCCTATAAGTGATGACCCCTATAAGTAATGTCCCTATAAGTGATGATCCCTATAAGTGATGGCCCCTATAAGTAATGTCCCTATAAGTGATGACCCCTATAAGTGATGATCCCTATAAGTGATGGCCCCTATAAGTGATGACCCCTATAAGTAATGTCCCTATAAGTGATGACCCCTATAAGTAATGTCCCTATAAGTGATGGCCCCTATAAGTAATGTCCCTATATGTGGTGCCCCTATAAGTAATGTCCCTATATGTGGTGCCCCTATAAGTAATGTCCCTATATGTGGTGCCCCTATAAGTAATGTCCCTATATGTGGTGCCCCTATAAGCAATGTCCCTATATGTGGTGCCCCTATAAGTAATGTCCCTATATATGGTGCCCCTATAAGTAATGTCCCTATATGTGGTGCCCCTATAAGTGATGACCCCTATAAATAATGTCCCTATAAGTGATGATCCCTATAAGTGATGGCCCCTATAAGTAATGTCCCTATAAGTGATGACCCCTATAAGTGATGATCCCTATAAGTGATGGCCCCTATAAGTGATGACCCCTATAAGTAATGTCCCTATAAGTGATGACCCCTATAAGTAATGTCCCTATAAGTGATGGCCCCTATAAGTAATGTCCCTATATGTGGTGCCCCTATAAGTAATGTCCCTATATGTGGTGCCCCTATAAGTAATGTCCCTATATGTGGTGCCCCTATAAGTAATGTCCCTATATGTGGTGCCCCTATAAGTAATGTCCCTATAAGTGATGACCCCTATAAGTAATGTCCCTATAAGTGATGGCCCCTATAAGTGATGGCCCCTATAAGTGATGGCCCCTATAAGTGACGCCCCTATAAGTAATGTCCCTATAAGTGATGGCCCCTATAAGTGATGGCCCCTATAAGTAATTTCCCTATAAGTGATGGCCCCTATAAGTAATGTCCCTATAAGTGATGACCCCTATAAGTGATGACCCCTATAAGTGATGACCCCTATATGTAATGTCCCTATAAGTGAAGACCCCTATAAGTGATGGCCCCTATAAGTGACGCCCCTATAAGTGACGCCCCTATAAGTGATGGCCCCTATAAGTAATGTCCCTATAAGTGATGGCCCCTATAAGTGACGCCCCTATAAGTGATAGCCCCTATAAGTAATGTCCCTATAAGTGTTGACCCCTATAAGTGTTGACCCCTATAAGTGTTGACCCCTATAAGTGTTGACCCCTATAAGTGATGACCCCTATAAGTGATGACCCCTATAAGTGATGACCCCTATAAGTGATGACCCCTATAAGTGATGGCCCCTATAAGTGATGGCCCCTATAAGTGATGGCCCCTATAAGTGATGGCCCCTATAAGTGATGGCCCCTATAAGTGACGCCCCTATAAGTGATGGCCCCTATAAGTGATGGCCCCTATAAGTAATGTCCCTATAAGTGATGGCCCCTATAAGTGATGGCCCCTATAAGTGATGGCCCCTATGGGTGATGGCCCCTATAAGTAATGTCCCTATAAGTGATGACCCCTATAAGTGATGACCCCTATAAGTGATGACCCCTATAAGAGATGACCCCTATAAGTGATGGCCCGTATAAGTGATGACCACTATAAGTGACGCCCCTATAAGTGATGACCCCTATAAGTGTTGGCCCCTATAAGTGATGACCACTATAAGTGACGCCCCTATAAGTGATGGCCCCCTATAAGTGATGACCCCTATAAGTGACGCCCCTATAAGTGACGCCCCTATAAGTGACGCCCCCTATAAGTGACGCCCCTATAAGTGACGACCCCTATAAGTGACGACCCCTATAAGTGACGACCCCTATAAGTGACGACCCCTATAAGTGACGACCCCTATAAGTGATGGCCCCCTATAAGTGACGGCCCCCTATAAGTGACGGCCCCCTATAAGTGACGGCCCCCTATAAGTGACGGCCCCCTATAAGTGACGGCCCTATAATTGACGGCCCCCTCTAAGTGACAGCCCCCTATAAGTTACAGCCCCCTATAAGTGACGGCCGTCTATAAGTGACTGCCCCCTATAAGTAACGGCCCCCTATAAGTGACGGCCCCCTATAAGTGACGGCCCCCTATAAGTGACGGCCCCCTATAAGTGACGGCCCTATAAGTGACGCCCCCTATAAGTGACGCCCCCTATAAGTGACGCCCCCTATAAGTGACGGCCCCTATAAGTGACGGCCCCTATAAGTGATGACCCCTATAAGTGACGCCCCTATAAATGATGGACCCCTATAAGTGACGCCCCTATAAGTGACGCCCCTATAAGTGACGGACCCCTATAGGTGACGCCCGATAAGTGATGGCCCCCTATAAGTGATGGCCCCTATAAGTGATGGCCCCTATAAGTGATGGCCCCTATAAGTGATGACCCCTATAAGTGATGGCCTCCTATAGGTGATGGCCCCTATAGGTGATGGTCCCCTATAGGTGACGGCCCCTATAAGTGACGGCCCCCTATAGGTGACGCCCCTATAAGTGATGGACCCCTATAAGTGATGGACCCCTATAAGTGATGGACCCCTATAAGTGATGGACCCCTACAAGTGACGGCCCCCTATAAGTGATGGCCCCTATAAGTGACGGCCCCCTATAAGTGACGCCCCTATAAGTGATGGACCCCTATAAGTGACAACCCCTATAAGTGACGCCCCTATAAGTGATGACCCCTATAAGTGATGACCCCTATAAGTGATGGCCCCTATAAGTGATGGACCCCTATAAGTGACGACCCCTATAAGTGATGTCCCTATGAGTGATGACCCCTATAAGTGATGGACCCCTATAAGTGATGACCCCTATAAGTGATGGACCCCTATAAGTTTTGGCCCCTATAAGTGATGGCCCCTATAAGTGATGGCCCCTATAAGTGATGGCCCCCTATAAGTGATGGCCCCCTATAAGTGATGGCCCTATAAGTGATGTCCCTATAAGTGATGACCCCTATAAGTGATGGACCCCTATAAGTGATGACCCCTATAAGTGATGGACCCCTATAAGTTTTGGCCCCTATAAGTGATGGCCCCTATAAGTGATGGCCCCTATAAGTGATGGCCCCTATAAGTGATGGCCCCCTATAAGTGATGGCCCCCTATAAGTGATGGCCCCCTATAAGTGATGGCCCCCTATAAGTGATGGCCCCCTATAAGTGACGGCCCCCTATAAGTGACGGCCCCCTATAAGTGACGGCCCCCTATAAGTGACGGCCCCCTATAAGTGACGGCCCCCTATAAGTGACGGCCCCCTATAAGTGACGGCCCCCTATAAGTGACAGCCCCCTATAAGTGACGGCCCCCTATAAGTGACGGCCCCCTATAAGTGGCGGCCCCCTATAAGTGACGGCCCCCTATAAGTGACGGCCCCCTATAAGTGACGGCCCCCTATAAGTGACGGTCCCCTATAAGTGGCGCCCCCTATACCTGACATTGTGTTGCGGCTCCTGCAGGTCCTTCTTGGGGAGGCGAACTCCGGTCTCTCCAGTTCGCAGGTTGTGGTGAAGGAGCTGAAGGTCAGCGCCAGCGTTCAGGAGCAGATCCTATTCCTGGAGGAGACTCAGCCGTTCAGGTGACTCCACGATTTATACCTGAACAGTCAGAACGTGCAGATATATATATATACTCTACAGAGATCACAGTGAGACCCACCTGCTGTACAACACACAGTTCTGGACACTACCACGCAGTCCTGGACACTACCACTCAGTTCTGGACACTTCCACACAGTTCTGGACACTTCCACACAGTTCTGGACACTTCCACACAGTTCTGGACACTTCCACACAGTTCTGGACACTTCCACGCAGTTCTGGACACTTCCACGCAGTTCTGGACACTACCACGCAGTTCTGGACACTACCACATAGTTCTGGACACTGCCACATAGTTCTGGACACTGCCACACAGTTCTGGACACTGCCACACAGTTCTGGACACTACCACATCGTTCTGGACACAACCACATAGTTCTGGACACTACCACATAGTTCTGGACACTACCACATAGTTCTGGACACTGCCACATAGTTCTGGACACTACCACATAGTTCTGGACACTTCCACGCAGTTCTGGACACTACCACATAGTTCTGGACACTGCCACATAGTTCTGGACACTGCCACATAGTTCTGGACACTTCCACACAGTTCTGGACACTTTCACACAGTTCTGGACACTTCCACGCAGTTCTGGACACTTCCACGCAGTTCTGGACACTTCCACACAGTTCTGGACACTTCCACGCAGTTCTGGACACTTCCACGCAGTTCTGGACACTACCACGCAGTTCTGGACACTACCACATAGTTCTGGACACTTCCACACAGTTCTGGACACTTCCACACAGTTCTGGACACTTTCACACAGTTCTGGACACTTCCACGCAGTTCTGGACACTTCCACGCAGTTCTGGACACTTCCACGCAGTTCTGGACACTTCCACGCAGTTCTGGACACTTCCACGCAGTTCTGGACACTTCCACGCAGTTCTGGACACTACCACGCAGTTCTGGACACTACCACGCAGTTCTGGACACTGCCACATAGTTCTGGACACTGCCACATAGTTCTGGACACTGCCACACAGTTCTGGACACTGCCACATAGTTCTGGACACTACCACATAGTTCTGGACACTACCACATAGTTCTGGACACTACCACATAGTTCTGGACACTTCCACATAGTTCTGGACACTACCACATAGTTCTGGACACTGCCACATAGTTCTGGACACTGCCACATAGTTCTGGACACTGCCACACAGTTCTGGACACTGCCACACAGTTCTGGACACTGCCACACAGTTCTGGACACTGCCACGCAGTCCTGGACACTACCACGCAGTCCTGGACACTACCACGCAGTTCTGGACACTACCACACAGTTCTGGACACTACCACACAGTTCTGGACACTACCACGCAGTCCTGGACACTACCACGCAGTCCTGGACACTACCACGCAGTCCTGGACACTACCACGCAGTCCTGGACACTACCACGCAGTCCTGGACACTACCACGCAGTCCTGGACACTACCACATAGTTCTGGACACTGCCACATAGTTCTGGACACTACCACATAGTTCTGGACACTACCACGCAGTCCTGGACACTGCCACATAGTTCTGGACACTACCACGCAGTCCTGGACACTACCACACAGTTCTGGACACTGCCACATAGTTCTGGACACTACCACACACTTCTGGACACTTCCACATAGTGGCGCTGTTTTGGTAATAAAACATTTTTTTCCCACCAGACGACGCTATTGGTTACTGATCTGGCGTCACATGATCATTTGTGTCTCCTCAGGGTTCTTCAGCACCCCAACCTTCTCCAGTGTTTGGCGCAGTGGGCGGAGGTCACCCCTTATCTCTTGGTGATGGAGTTCTGCCCCCTGGTGAGTGCTCCCTATGACTGCAGACTGCATAGCCATGGTTGTCACTTGTAATTGTAATATCACCCACAGCCTGAGGACAGGGGAGGCGCTGATCTTTGATTATCCACAATTCTAAAAACCTGCTTTATTCCAGTAACAGCGCCAGCCCTGTCCTCAGGATCTGTTTGGTACTGCAGTTGTTATAGCTGAGGTCACGAGTGGTGCTGTTTTTAGAAGAGCGCACTCACTATACAAGGGTGTGCATGTACTATAACCAGTAGATGAAGAATGCTCACTATACAAGGGTGTGCATGTACTATAACCAGTAGATGAAGCATGCTCACTATACAAGGGTGTGCATGTACTATATCCAGTAGATGAAAAATGCTCACTATACAAGGGTGTGCATGTACTATAACCAGTAGATGAAGCATGCTCACTATACAAGGGTGTGCATGTACTATAACCAGTAGATGAAGCATGCTCACTATACAAGGGTGTGCATGTACTATAACCAGTAGATGAAGCATGCTCACTATACAAGGGTGTGCATGCACTATAATAAGTAGATAAAGCATGCTCACTATACAAGGGTGTGCATGTACTATAATAAGTAGATGAAGCATGCTCACTATACAAGGGTGTGCTTGTAATATAACCAGTAGATGAAACATGCTCACTATACAAGGGTGTGCATGTACTATAATAAGTAGATGAAGAATGCTCACTATACAAGGGTGTGCATGTACTATAATAAGCAGGTGAAGAATGCTCACTATACAAGGGTGTGCATGTACTATAATAAGTAGATGAAGCATGCTCACTATACAAAGGTGTGCATGTACTATAACCACTAGATGAAGCATGCTCACTATAAAAGGGTGTGCATGTACTATAACCAGTAGATGAAGCATGCTCACTATACAAGGGTGTGCATGTACTATAATAAGTAGATGAAGAATGCTCACTATACAAGGGTGTGCATGTACTATAATAAGCAGATGAAGAATGCTCACTATACAAGGGTGTGCATGTACTATAATAAGTAGATGAAGCATGCTCACTATACAAGGGTGTGCATGTACTATAACCACTAGATGAAGCATGCTCACTATAAAAGGGTGTGCATGTACTATAACCAGTAGATGAAAAATGCTCACTATACAAGGGTGTGAGAGTACTATAACCAGTAGATGAAGCATGCTCACTATACAAGGGTGTGCATGTACTATAACCACTAGATGAAGCATGCTCACTATAAAAGGGTGTGCATGTACTATAACCAGTAGATGAAGCATGCTCACTATACAAGGGTGTGCAAGTACCCTAACCAGTAGATGAAGAATGCTCACTATACAAGGGTGTGCATGTACTATAATAAGTAGATGAAGCATGCTCACTATACAAGGGTGTGCATGTACTATAACCACATGATGAAGAATGCTTACTATAAAAGGGTGTGCATATACTATAACCAGTAGATGAAGAATGCTCACTATACAAGGGTGTGCATGTACTATAACCAGTAGATGAAGAATGCTCACTATACAAGGGTGTGCATGTACTATAACCAGTAGATGAAGAATGCTCACTATAAAAGGGTGTGCATGTACTATAACCAGTAGATGAAGCATGCTCACTATACAAGGGTGTGCATGTACTATAAAAAGAAAATGAAGCATGCTCGCTATACAAGGGTGTGCATGTACTATAACCAGTAGATGAAGAATGCTCACTATACAAGGGTGTGCATGTACTATAATAAGTAGATGAAGAATGCTCACTTTACAAGGGTGTGCATGTACTATAATAAGTAGATGAAGCATGCTCACTATACAAGGGTGTGCTTGTACTATAATAAGTAGATGAAGAATGCTCACTATACAAGGGTGTGCATGTACTATGAAGAATGCTCACTATACAAGGGTGTGCATGTACTATAACCAGTAGATGAAGAATGCTCACTATACAAGGGTGTGCATGTACTATAACCAGTAGATGAAGCATGCTCACTATAGAAGGGTGTGCATGTACTATAATAAGTAGATGAAGAATGCTCACTATACAAGGGTGTGCATGTACTATAACCACTAGATGAAACATGCTCACTATACAAGGGTGTGCATGTACTATAATAAGTAGATGAAACATGCTCACTGTACAAGGGTGTGCATGTACTATAACCAGTAGATGAAACATGCTCTCTATACAAGGGTGTGCATGTACTATAACCAGTAGATGAAACATGCTCTCTATACAAGGGTGTGCATGTACTATAACCAGTAGATGAAACATGCTCTCTATACAAGGGTGTGCATGTACTATAACCACTAGAGGAAACATGCTCACTATACAAGGGTGTGCATGTACTATGAAGAATGCTCACTATACAAGGGTGTGCATGTACTATAACCAGTAGATGAAGAATGCTCACTATACAAGGGTGTGCATGTACTATAACCAGTAGATGAAGAATGCTCACTATAAAAGGGTGTGCATGTACTATAACCAGTAGATGACGCATGCTCACTATACAAGGGTGTGCATGTACTATAATAAGTAGATGAAGAATGCTCACTATACAAGGGTGTGCATGTACTATAACCACTAGATGAAACATGCTCACTATACAAGGGTGTGCATGTACTATAATAAGTAGATGAAACATGCTCACTATACAAGGGTGTGCATGTACTATAACCAGTAGATGAAACATGCTCTCTATACAAGGGTGTGCATGTACTATAACCAGTAGATGAAACATGCTCTCTATACAAGGGTGTGCATATACTATAACCACTAGAGGAAACATGCTCACTATACAAGGGTGTGCATGTACTATGAAGAATGCTCACTATACAAGGGTGTGCATGTACTATAACCAGTAGATGAAGAATGCTCACTATACAAGGGTGTGCATGTACTATAACCACTAGATGAAGAATGCTCACTATACAAGGGTGTGCATGTACTATAACCACTAGAGGAAACATGCTCACTATACAAGGGTGTGCATGTACTATAACCACTAGATGAAGCATGCTCACTATACAAGGGTGTGCATGTACTATATCCAGTAGGGGGCCGGATCATCAGATCCTCTTTTCTCAGTTGTATGTTGGGCCCCTGTCCTCTGGGGCCCCTGTAGGGTTATAATGTCCCCCTCTTTCTTCCGGCAGGGTGATGTGAAGGGATATCTCCAGAGCTGCGCAGAGTCCACGTCCCCGGACCCCCTTACCCTGCAGAGGATGGGCTGTGAGGTCTGCTGCGGGCTCCTCCACCTACACAAGAACAACTACACCCACAGGTGAGCATACATAGCGGGGGCGCTCCCCATAGTGTTCCGCCATGTCCTGTATCGTCTCTCCGGACCCCTCGGACCCCCCTTGTTTGTCCCCTGGAACAATATCCTGATGCTGAATGAGTGGGACATGACGGCTCCAGCATCAGTGATTTTGTTGCAGGCGGCACTCACTGCTCCTGGGCTCCTGATGGCAGCGCTCACTGCTCCTGGGCTCCTGATGGCAGCGCTCACTGCTCCTGGGCTCCTGATGGCGGCACTCACTGCTCCTGGGCTCTTGATGGCGGCACTCACTGCTCCTGGGCTCCTGATGGCGGCACTCACTGCTCCTGGGCTCCAGATGGCGGCTCTCACTGCTCCTGGGCTCCTGATGGCGGCACTAACTGCTCCTGGGCTCCTGATGGCGGCTCTCACTGCTCCTGGGCTCCTGATGGCGGCACTCACTGCTCCTGGGCTCCTGATGGCGGAACTCACTGCTCCTTGGCCCTGGATGGCGGCACTCACTGCTCCTGGGCTCTGGATGGCGGCACTCACTGCTCCTGGGCTCCTGATGGCGGCACTCACTGCTCCTGGGCCCCTGATGGCGGCACTCACTGCTCCTGGGCTCTGGATGGCGGCACTCACTGCTCCTGGGCTCTGGATGGCGGCACTCACTGCTCCTCGGCTCCGGATGGCGGCACTCACTGCTCCTGGGCCCTGGATGGCGGCACTCACTGCTCCTGGGCCCTGGATGGCGGCACTCACTGCTCCTGGGCCCTGGATGGCGGCACTCACTGCTCCTGGGCTCCTGATGGCGGCACTCACTGCTCCTGGGCTCCTGATGGTGGCACTCACTGCTCCTTGGCCCTGGATGGCGGCACTCACTGCTCCTGGGCTCTGGATGGCGGCACTCACTGCTCCTGGGCTCCTGATGGCGGCACTCACTGCTCCTGGGCCCCTGATGGCGGCACTCACTGCTCCTGGGCTCTGGATGGCGGCACTCACTGCTCCTGGGCTCTGGATGGCGGCACTCACTGCTCCTCGGCTCCGGATGGCGGCACTCACTGCTCCTGGGCCCTGGATGGCGGCACTCACTGCTCCTGGGCCCTGGATGGCGGCACTCACTGCTCCTGGGCCCTGGATGGCGGCACTCACTGCTCCTGGGCTCCTGATGGCGGCACTCACTGCTCCTGGGCTCCTGATGGTGGCACTCACTGCTCCTGGGCCCTGGATGGCGGCACTCACTGCTCCTGGGCCTGGATGGCGGCACTCACTGCTCCTGGGCTCCTGATGGCGGCACTCACTGCTCCTGGGCTCCTGATGGCGGCACTCACTGCTCCTGGGCTCCTGATGGCGGCACTCATGGCTCCTGGGCCCTGGATGGTGGCACTCACTGCTCCTGGGCCCTGGATGGCGGCACTCACTGCTCCTGGGCCCTGGATGGCGGCACTCACTGCTCCTGGGCCCTGGATGGCGGCACTCACTGCTCCTGGGCTCCTGATGGCGGCACTCACTGCTCCTGGGCTCCTGATGGTGGCACTCACTGCTCCTGGGCCCTGGATGGCGGCACTCACTGCTCCTGGGCCTGGATGGCGGCACTCACTGCTCCTGGGCTCCTGATGGCGGCACTCACTGCTCCTGGGCTCCTGATGGCGGCACTCACGGCTCCTGGGCCCTGGATGGTGGCACTCACTGCTCCTGGGCCCTGGATGGCGGCACTCACTGCTCCTGGGCCCTGGATGGCGGCACTCACTGCTCCTGGGCCCTGGATGGCGGCACTCACTGCTCCTGGGCCCTGGATGGCGGCACTCACTGCTCCTGGGCTCCTGATGGCGGCACTCACTGCTCCTGGGCTCCTGATGGTGGCACTCACTGCTCCTGGGCCCTGGATGGCGGCACTCACTGCTCCTGGGCCTGGATGGCGGCACTCACTGCTCCTGGGCTCCTGATGGCGGCACTCACTGCTCCTGGGCTCCTGATGGCGGCACTCACGGCTCCTGAGCTCTGGATGGCGGCACTCACTGCTCCTGGGCTCCGGATGGCGGCACTCACTGCTCCTGGGTCCTGGATGGCGGCACTCACTGCTCCTGGGCCCTGGATGGCGGCACTCACTGCTCCTGGGCCCTGGATGGCGGCACTCACTGCTCCTGGGCTCCTGATGGTGGCACTCACTGCTCCTGGGTTCCTGATTGCAGCGCTCACTGCTCCTGGGCTCCTGATGGCAGCGCTCACTGCTCCTGGGCTCCTGATGGCAGCGCTCACTGCTCCTTGGCTCCTGATGGCGGTACTCACTGCTCCTGATGGGGGCATTCACTGCTCCTGGGCTCCTAATGGCGGCATTCACTGCTCCTGATGGTGGCACTCACTGCTCCTGGGCTCCTGATGGCGGCACTCACTGCTCCTGGGCTCCTGATGGTGGCACTCACTGCTCCTGGGCTCCTGATGGCGGCACTCACTGCTCCTGGGCTCCTGATGGCGGCACTCACTGCTCCTGGGCTCCGGATGGCGGCACTCACTGCTCCTGGGCCCTGGATGGCGGCACTCACTGCTCCTGGGCTCTGGATGGCGGCACTCACTGCTCCTGGGCTCTGGATGGGGGCACTCACTGCTCCTTGGCTCCGGATGGCGGCACTCACTGCTCCTGGGCCCTGGATGGCGGCACTCACTGCTCCTGGGCTCCTGATGGCGGCACTCACTGCTCCTGGGCTCTGGATGGCGGCACTCACTGCTCCTGGGCTCCGGATGGCGGCACTCACTGCTCCTGGGCTCCGGATGGCGGCACTCACTGCTCCTGGGCTCCGGATGGCGGCACTCACTGCTCCTGGGCTCCGGATGGCGGCACTCACTGCTCCTGGGCCCTGGATGGCGGCACTCACTGCTCCTGGGCCCTGGATGGCAGCACTCACTGCTCCTGGGCTCCTGATGGCGGCACTCACTGCTCCTGGACTCCTGATGGCGGCACTCACTGCTCCTGGGCTCCTGATTGCAGCGCTCACTGCTCCTGGGCTCCTGATGGCAGCGCTCACTGCTCCTGGGCTCCTGATGGCGGCTCTCACTGCTCCTGAGCTCCTGATGGCAGCGCTCACTGCTCCTGATGGCAGCGCTCACTGCTCCTGGGCTCCTGATGGCGGCACTAACTGCTCCTGGGCTCCTAATGGCGGCACTCACTGCTCCTGATGGTGGCACTCACTGCTCCTGGGCTCCTGATGGCGACACTCACTGCTCCTGGGCTCCTGATGGCGGAACTCACTGCTCCTTGGCCCTGGATGGCGGCACTCACTGCTCCTGGGCTCTGGATAGCGGCACTCACTGCTCCTGGGCTCCTGATGGCGGCACTCACTGCTCCTGGGCTCCTGATGGCGGCACTCACTGCTCCTGGGCTCCTGATGGCGGCACTCACTGCTCCTGGGCTCCTGATGGCGGCACTCACTGCTCCTGGGCTCTGGATGGCGGCACTCACTGCTCCTGGGCTCTGGATGGCGGCACTCACAGCTCCTGGGCCCTGGATGGCGGCACTCACAGCTCCTGGGCCCTGGATGGCGGCACTCACTGCTCCTGGGCCCTGGATGGCGGCACTCACTGCTCCTGGGCCCTGGATGGCGGCACTCACTGCTCCTGGGCCCTGGATGGCGGCACTCACTGCTCCTGGGCTCCTGATGGCGGCACTCACTGCTCCTGGGCTCCTGATGGCGGCACTCACTGCTCCTGGGGCCTGGATGGCGGCACTCACTGCTCCTGGGCCTGGATGGCGGCACTCACGGCTCCTGGGCTCCTGATGGCGGCACTCACGGCTCCTGGGCTCTGGATGGCGGCACTCACTGCTCCTGAGCTCTGGATGGGGGCACTCACTGCTCCTGGGCTCCGGATGGCGGCACTCACTGCTCCTGGGCTCCTGATGGCGGCTCTCACTGCTCCTGAGCTCCTGATGGCAGCGCTCACTGCTCCTGGGCTCCTGATGGCAGCGCTCACTGCTCCTGGGCTCCTGATTGCAGCGCTCACTGCTCCTTGGCTCCTGATGGCGGCACTCACTGCTCCTGATGGGGGCATTCACTGCTCCTGGGCTCCTAATGGCGGCACTCACTGCTCCTGATAGTGGCACTCACTGCTCTTGGGCTCCTGATTGCAGCGCTCACTGCTCCTGGGCTCCTGATGGCGGCTCTCACTGCTCCTGAGCTCCTGATGGCAGCGCTCACTGCTCCTGGGCTCCTGATGGCAGCGCTCACTGCTCCTTGGCTCCTGATGGCGGCACTCACTGCTCCTGATGGGGGCATTCACTGCTCCTGGGCTCCTAATGGCGGCACTCACTGCTCCTGATGGAGGCACTCACTGCTCCTGGGCTCCTGATGGCGGCACTCACTGCTCCTGGGCTCCTGATGGCGGCACTCACTGCTCCTGGGCTCCTGATGGCGGCACTCACTGCTCCTGGGCTCCTGATGGCGGCACTCACTGCTCCTGGGCCCTGGATGGCGGCACTCACTGCTCCTGGGCCCTGGATGGCGGCACTCACTGCTCCTGGGCCCTGGATGGCGGCACTCACTGCTCCTGGGCTCTGGATGGTGGCACTCACTGCTCCTGGGCCCTGGATGGCGGCACTCACTGCTCCTGGGCCCTGGATGGCGGCACTCACTGCTCCTGGGCCCTGGATGGCGGCACTCACTGCTCCTGGGCCCTGGATGGCGGCACTCACTGCTCCTGGGCCCTGGATGGCGGCACTCACTGCTCCTGGGCTCCTGATGGCGGCACTCACTGCTCCTGGGCCCTGGATGGCGGCACTCACTGCTCCTGGGCTCCTGATGGCGGCACTCACTGCTCCTTGGCTCCTGATGGCGGCACTCACTGCTCCTGGGCTCTGGATGGCGGCACTCACTGCTCCTGGGCTCCGGATGGGGGCACTCACTGCTCCTGGGCTCCGAATGGCGGCACTCACTGCTCCTGGGCCCTGGATGGCAGCACTCACTGCTCCTGGGCCCTGGATGGCGGCACTCACTGCTCCTGGGCCCTGGATGGCGGCACTCACTGCTCCTGGGCTCCTGATGGCAGCGCTCACTGCTCCTGGGCTCCTGATGGCAGTGCTCACTGCTCCTGGGCTCCTGATGGCGGCACTCACTGCTCCTGGGCTCCTGATGGGGGCACTCGCTGCTCCTGGGCTCCTGATGGTGGCACTCGCTGCTCCTGGGCTCCTGATGGTGGCACTCGCTGCTCCTGGGCTCCTGATGGTGGCACTCGCTGCTCCTGGGCTCCTGATGGCGGCACTCACTGATCCTGATGGCGGCACTCACTGCTCCTGGGCTCCTGATGCCGGCACTCACTGCTCCTGGGCCCTGGATGGCGGCACTCACTGCTCCTGGGCTCTGGATGGGGGCACTCACTGCTCCTGGGCTCCTGATGGCGGCAATCACTGCTCCTGGGCTCCTGATGGCGGCACTCACTGCTCCTGGGCTCTGGATGGCGGCACTCACTGCTCCTGGGCTCTGGATGGGGGCACTCACTGCTCCTTCGCTCCGGATGGCGGCACTCACTGCTCCTGGGCCCTGGATGGCGGCACTCACTGCTCCTGGGCTCCTGATGGCAGCACTCACTGCTCCTGGGCTCCTTATGGCAACACTCACTGCTCCTGGGCTCCGGGTGGCGAAACTCACTGCTCCTGGGCTGCTGATGGCGACACTCACTGCTCCTGGGCTCCTGATGGTGACACTCACTGCTCCTGGGCTCCTGATGGCGACACTCACTGCTCCTGGGCTCTGGGTGGCGACACTCACTGCTCCTGGGCTCCTGATGGCGGCACTCACTGCTCCTGGGCTCCTGATGGCGGCACTCACTGCTCCTGATGGCGACACTCACTGCTCCTGACGGCAGCGCTCACTGCTCCTGGGCTCCTGATGGCGGCACTCACTGCTCCTGGGCTCTGGATGGCGGTACTCACTGCTCCTGGGCTCCTGATGGGGGCACTCACTGCTCCTGGGCTCTGGGTGGCAGCACTCACTGCTCCTGGGCTCCTAATGGCGGCACTCACTGCTCCTGGGCTCCTGATGGCGGCACTCACTGCTCCTGGGCTCCTGATGGTGGCACTCACTGCTCCTGGGCTCCTGATGGCGTCACTCACTGCTCCTGGGCTCCTGATGGCGGCACTCACTGCTCCTGGGCTCCTGATGGCTGCACTCACTGCTCCTGGGCCCTGGATGGCGGCACTCACTGCTCCTGGGCTCTGGATGGCGGCACTCACTGCTCCTGGGCTCTGGATGGCGGCACTCACTGCTTCTGGGCTCCTGATGGCGGCACTCACTGCTCCTGGGCTCCTGATGGCGGCACTCACTGCTCCTGGGCTCTGGATGGCGGCACTCACTGCTCCTGGGCTCCTGATGGCGGCACTCACTGCTCCTGGGCTCCTGATGGCGGCACTCACTGCTCCTGGGCTCTGGATGGCGGCACTCACTGCTCCTGGGCTCTGGATGGGGGCACTCACTGCTCCTTGGCCCCGGATGGCGGCACTCACTGCTCCTGGGCCCTGGATGGTGGCACTCACTGCTCCTGGGCCCTGGATGGCGGCACTCACTGCTCCTGGGCCCTGGATGGCGACACTCACTGCTCCTTGGCTCCTGATGGCGGCACTCACTGCTCCTGAGCTCTGGGTGGCGACACTCACTGCTCCTGATGGCGGCACTCACTGCTCCTGGGCTCCTGATGGCAGCACTCACTGCTCCTGATGGCGACACTCACTGCTCCTGGGCTCCGGGTGGCGACACTCACTGCTCCTGGGCTGCTGATGGCGGCACTCACTGCTCCTGGGCTGCTGATGGCGGCACTCACTGCTCCTGGGCTCTGGATGGCGGCACTCACTGCTCCTGGGCTCCGGATGGGGGCACTCACTGCTCCTGGGCTCCGGATGGCGGCACTCACTGCTCCTGGGCCCTGGATGGCGGCACTCACTGCTCCTGGGCCCTGGATGGCGGCACTCACTGCTCCTGGGCCCTGGATGGCGGCACTCACTGCTCCTGGGCCCTGGATGGCGGCACTCACTGCTCCTGGGCTCCTGATAGCGGCACTCACTGCTCCTGGGCTCCTGATTGCAGCGCTCACTGCTCCTGGGCTCCTGATGGCAGCGCTCACTGCTCCTGGGCTCCTGATGGCGGCTCTCACTGCTCCTGAGCTCCTGATGGCAGCGCTCACTGCTCCTGGGCTCCTGATGGCAGTGCTCACTGCTCCTGGGCTCCTGATGGCGGCACTCACTGCTCCTGGGCTCCTGATGGGGGCACTCACTGCTCCTGGGCTCCTGATGGTGGCACTCGCTGCTCCTGGGCTCCTGATGGCGGCACTCACTGATCCTGATGGCGGCACTCACTGCTCCTGGGCTCCTGATGCCGGCACTCACTGCTCCTGGGCCCTGGATGGCGGCACTCACTGCTCCTGGGCTCCTGATGGCGGCAATCACTGCTCCTTGGCTCCTGATGGCGGCACTCACTGCTCCTGGGCTCTGGATGGCGGCACTCACTGCTCCTGGGCTCTGGATGGGGGCACTCACTGCTCCTTCGCTCCGGATGGCGGCACTCACTGCTCCTGGGCCCTGGATGGCGGCACTCACTGCTCCTGGGCTCCTGATGGCAGCACTCACTGCTCCTGGGCTCCTGATGGCAACACTCACTGCTCCTGGGCTCCGGGTGGCGAAACTCACTGCTCCTGGGCTGCTGATGGCGACACTCACTGCTCCTGGGCTCCTGATGGCGACACTCACTGCTCCTGGGCTCCTGATGGCGACACTCACTGCTCCTGGGCTCCTGATGGCGACACTCACTGCTCCTGGGCTCTGGGTGGCGACACTCACTGCTCCTGGGCTCCTGATGGCGGCACTCACTGCTCCTGGGCTCTGGGTGGCGACACTCACTGCTCCTGGGCTCCTGATGGCGGCACTCACTGCTCCTGATGGCGACACTCACTGCTCCTGATGGCAGCGCTCACTGCTCCTGGGCTCCTGATGGCAGCACTCACTGCTCCTGGGCTCTGGATGGCGGTACTCACTGCTCCTGGGCTCCTGATGGGAGCACTCACTGCTCCTGGGCTCTGGGTGGCAGCACTCACTGCTCCTGGGCTCCTAATGGCGGCACTCACTGCTCCTGGGCTCCTGATGGCGGCACTCACTGCTCCTGGGCTCCTGATGGTGGCACTCACTGCTCCTGGGCTCCTGATGGCGTCACTCACTGCTCCTGGGCTCCTGATGGTGGCACTCACTGCTCCTGGGCTCCTGATGGCTGCACTCACTGCTCCTGGGCCCTGGATGGCGGCACTCACTGCTCCTGGGCTCTGGATGGCGGCACTCACTGCTCCTGGGCTCCTGATGGCGGCACTCACTGCTCCTGGGCTCTGGATGGCGGCACTCACTGCTCCTGGGCTCTGGATGGCGGCACTCACTGCTCCTGGGCTCCTGATGGCGACACTCACTGCTCCTGGGCTCCTGATGGCGGCACTCACTGCTCCTGGGCTCCGGATGGCGGCACTCACTGCTCCTGGGCTCTGGATGGGGGCACTCACTGCTCCTTGGCCCCGGATGGCGGCACTCACTGCTCCTGGGCCCTGGATGGTGGCACTCACTGCTCCTGGGCCCTGGATGGCGGCACTCACTGCTCCTGGGCCCTGGATGGCGGCACTCACTGCTCCTTGGCTCCTGATGGTGGCACTCACTGCTCCTGAGCTCTGGGTGGCGACACTCACTGCTCCTGAGCTCTGGGTGGCGACACTCACTGCTCCTGATGGCGGCACTCACTGCTCCTGGGCTCCTGATGGCAGCACTCACTGCTCCTGATGGCGACACTCACTGCTCCTGGGCTCCGGGTGGCGACACTCACTGCTCCTGGGCTGCTGATGGCGACACTCACTGCTCCTGGGCTCCTGATGGCGACACTCACTGCTCCTGGGCTCCTGATGGCGACACTCACTGCTCCTGGGCTCCTGATGGCGACACTCACTGCTCCTGGGCTCTGGGTGGCGACACTCACTGCTCCTGGGCTCCTGATGGCGGCACTCACTGCTCCTGGGCTCTGGGTGGCGACACTCACTGCTCCTGGGCTGCTGATGGCGGCAATCACTGCTCCTGGACTCTGGATGGCGGTACTCACTGCTCCTGGGCTCCTGATGGGGGCACTCACTGCTCCTGGGCTCTGGGTGGCAGCACTCACTGCTCCTGGGCTCCTGATGGCGGCACTCACTGCTCCTGGGCTCCTGATGGCGGCACTCACTGCTCCTGGGCTCTGGATGGCGGCACTCACTGCTCCTGGGCTCTGGATGGCGGCACTCACTGCTCCTGGGCTCTGGATGGTGGCATTCACTGCTCCTGGGCCCTGGATGGCGGCACTCACTGCTCCTGGGCCCTGGATGGCGGCACTCACTGCTCCTTGGCTCCTGATGGCGGCACTCACTGCTCCTGGGCTCTGGGTGGCGACACTCACTGCTCCTGATGGCGGCACTCACTGCTCCTGGGCTCCTGATGCCAGCACTCACTGCTCCTGATGGCGGCACTCACTGCTCCTGGGCTCCTGATGGCGGCACTCACTGCTCCTGAGCTCTGGGTGGCGACACTCACTGCTCCTGAGCTCTGGGTGGCGACACTCACTGCTCCTGATGGCGGCACTCACTGCTCCTGGGCTCCTGATGGCAGCACTCACTGCTCCTGATGGCGACACTCACTGCTCCTGGGCTCCGGGTGGCGACACTCACTGCTCCTGGGCTGCTGATGGCGACACTCACTGCTCCTGGGCTCCTGATGGCGACACTCACTGCTCCTGGGCTCCTGATGGCGACACTCACTGCTCCTGGGCTCCTGATGGCGACACTCACTGCTCCTGGGCTCTGGGTGGCGACACTCACTGCTCCTGGGCTCCTGATGGCGGCACTCACTGCTCCTGGGCTCTGGGTGGCGACACTCACTGCTCCTGGGCTCCTGATGGTGGCACTCACTGCTCCTGGACTCTGGATGGCGGTACTCACTGCTCCTGGGCTCCTGATGGGGGCACTCACTGCTCCTGGGCTCTGGGTGGCAGCACTCACTGCTCCTGGGCTCCTGATGGCGGCACTCACTGCTCCTGGGCTCCTGATGGCGGCACTCACTGCTCCTGGGCTCCTGATGGCGGCACTCACTGCTCTAGGGCTCTGGATGGCGGCACTCACTGCTCCTGGGCTCTGGATGGTGGCATTCACTGCTCCTGGGCCCTGGATGGCGGCACTCACTGCTCCTGGGCCCTGGATGGCGGCACTCACTGCTCCTTGGCTCCTGATGGCGGCACTCACTGCTCCTGGGCTCTGGGTGGCGACACTCACTGCTCCTGATGGCGGCACTCACTGCTCCTGGGCTCCTGATGGCAGCACTCACTGCTCCTGATGGCGACACTCACTGCTCCTGGGCTCCGGGTGGCAACACTCACTGCTCCTGGGCTGCTGATGGCGACACTCACTGCTCCTGGGCTCCTGATGGCGACACTCACGGCTCCTGATGGCGACACTCACTGCTCCTGGGCTCCTGATGGCGACACTCACTGCTCCTGGGCTCCTGATGGCGGCACTCACTGCTCCTGGGCTCTGGGTGGCGACACTCACTGCTCCTGGGTTCCTGATGGCGGCACTCACTGATCCTGGGCTCCTGATGGCAGCGCTCACTGCTCCTGGGCTCCTGATGGCGGCACTCACTGCTCCTGGGCTCTGGATGGCGGTACTCACTGCTCCTGGGCTCCTGATGGGGGCACTCACTGCTCCTGGGCTCTGGGTGGCAGCACTCACTGCTCCTGGGCTCCTAATGGCGGCACTCACTGCTCCTGGGCTCCTGATGGCGGCACTCACTGCCCCTGGGCTCCTGATGGCGGCACTCACTGCTCCTGGGCTCCTGATGGCGGCACTCACTGCTCCTGGGCTCCTGATGGCGGCACTCACTGCTCCTGGGCCCTGGATGGCGGCACTCACTGCTCCTGGGCTCCTGATGGCGGCACTCACTGCTCCTGGGCTCTGGATGGCGGCACTCACTGCTCCAGGGCTCTGGATGGGGGCACTCACTGCTCCTGGGCTCCTGATGGTGGCACTCACTGCTCCTGGGCCCTGGATGGTGGCACTCACTGCTCCTGGGCCCTGGATGGCGGCACTCACTGCTCCTGGGCCCTGGATGGCGGCACTCACTGCTCCTGGGCTCCTGATGGCGGCACTCACTGCTCCTGGGCTCCTGATGGCGACACTCACTGCTCCTGGGCTCCTGATGGCAGCGCTCACTGCTCCTGGGCTCCTGATGGCGGCACTCACTGCTCCTAGGCTCCTGATGGCGACACTCACTGCTCCTGGGCTCCTGATGGCAGCGCTCACTGCTCCTGGGCTCTGGGTGGCGGCACTCACTGCTCCTGGGCTCTGGGTGGCACTCACTGCTCCTTGGCTCTGGAGGGCGACACTCACTGCTCCTGGGGTTGTGTGCGGTATTACAACTCAGCTCCATTCACTGCAATGGAACCTAGCTGCAATTCCGCACATAACCTGTGGACAGAGGGGGCGCAATTTCTGGAAGAAATCATTTACTGCTTGGAAAGTTCTGCAAAATTCTGATATCTTTCCTCTAAGTGTGCATTCACATGACGATTTTACCCTCCTACTTTTTCTCACGATTTTTTACCTATAGATCGTACAAATCTGCAAGTCGTATCCATTGACTTCCGTTCAGTAATCATATCCAACAAATCAGTTTTGATCCGCATCGGAATTTGCACGATTTTAGATCAGGGGTAAAATCATGGTTTCAAAATTGGATCAAAATGTATCTGATTTTTTTTGTATTATGTAAATCGTATTGAGTCATGTGACTGTTCAATTTAATCAGATTTATCGCAGTAGCGTCTTTAAATAAACTTTATTGCCCATAACATACATATCATTTTCCAAACATGATCACATTTTTTGTGAAAAATCGGATGAAATTTTCAGCTGTACGATTTTTTGATACGATTTTAAATCGGATACCAAACAATTTTTTTAAAAACGATTTCAGGTAATCCAATTTTGTCCGATTTTTACTGTCTGTTAATCGGATGGTAAAATCGTGATGTGAACCAGGCCATACAATTCTTCATCGTTCCTAAGATCTCTGCTTCATATCATTGAATTGGAACCTTTTGGGTTTCTGCCTGGTACAGACTGGTCTGATATTTCTCACAGCTGAGGGTTTGTTACAATTGTATCCTGTACACTATATTTAGGATAGTAGTCTATGCCTCCTGCTCTTATGTAACCTGAATAGATCAGTAGCGGATTCACTCCTCTGTTTTACTGATAGATCATTACTGTGGTGTCCAACCTGTGGTCCTCCAGCTGTTGCAAAACTACAACTCCCAGCATGCCTGGACAGCCACCTACCTATGGGGGGCTTCTACCTATTAGGGGGATTCCCTACCTACCTATGGGGGTCTTCTACCTATTGGGGGGATTCCCTACCTAACTATGGGGGGCTTCTACCTATTAGGGGGATTCCCTACCTACCTATGGGGGACTTCTACCTATTGGGGGGATTTCTACCGTGCGGACATTGCGAAGACTGTGGGCATCGGCATAACACGCCAGCGCTAGGTCCTCATGGGAATGCGCCGTCACATAGACTGTTATGCATTCCGTGCGCAGTCCGCAGAATGAATGAACAGGTTACTTCTTTCTGCGAACACAGAAATCATTCCGTGACAGAAACATGTGGCGTGGAGATTCCGCCATGTGCACCGCGCAGCCCCAATGAGATCAACCAAACTTTGCTGCAGCGGAATCTACATTGGAATTCTACACGGAAATTATAAGGTGTGAAGGTGTCCTTAGGGTTATTAATGATTATAATTCCTGCGTCATCAGATTGTCGCTGTGACCGCTCTGAGGTTCTGAAGTAAACAATTAGTTCACAAACTCTACCCTGACGGGACTTCCTGTCACATGACTTCCCTTCTTAGGAGTGTTCTTAACAGCCAAGGTCACATGACAGGAAGTACTTTGGGTACCATGGCAACCCCAGAGTAAACAATTGTGTACAGGATATGCAGGGAGCGCATTAATATCCGGCCCCTTATGTTCTGAGGATGTTCCTGTCCCAGTAAACACAATAATTCAGACGTCACTTTACATCTTCTGATGCCATCGTATTCGCCGTCTGTACGTGTGGGAGCAGCGCACATAAACCAATCACAAAGGGTAAATGGCGCAGATGTCACCCTGAGTGTGCAGATTTCTCCTGCCAGGAACCAATATGGCGGCACACAAAGGGGAAGCAGAGTCTCTGTGACCATACAATACGCTGGAGGCGGAGGACATCTTTACTGGGCTTGGATGGGACACACAACCTTGGTCTGAGGCCCTATTCATTACTCTCTGATAAATGGGGGGCCCTCTTTTGGGGCGTCCACGTGAAACAGTCCGGCATTTTGCCGCTCCAAAGAAATATAGTGGAGAGGGCAGCAGGCTCCTAGAGTTAGAGACCACCCAAGAAAGAACACCCTGTGCACCCGGGGCCCAAACAGTGTCTGTAGAGATGACTGAGAGCCAGGGCCCATATAGTGTCTGTAGAGATGACTGAGAGCCGGGGCCCATATAGTGTCTGTAGAGATGACTGAGAGCCGGGGCCCATATAGTGTCTGTAGAGATGACTGAGAGCCGGGGCCCATATAGTGTCTGTAGAGATGACTGAGAGCCGGGGCCCATATAGAGTCTGTAGAGATGACTGAGAGCCGGGGCCCATATAGAGTCTGTAGAGATGACTAAGAGCCGGGGCCCATATAGTGTCTGTAGAGATGACTGAGAGCCGGGGCCCATATAGAGTCTGTAGAGATGACTAAGAGCCGGGGCCCATATAGTGTCTGTAGAGATGACTGAGAGCCGGGGCCCATATAGAGTCTGTAGAGATGACTGAGAGCCGGGGCCCATATAGAGTCTGTAGAGATGACTAAGAGCCGGGGCCCATATAGTGTCTGTAGAGATGACTGAGAGCCGGGGCCCATATAGAGTCTGTAGAGATGACTAAGAGCCGGGGCCCATATAGTGTCTGTAGAGATGACTGAGAGCCGGGGCCCATATAGAGTCTGTAGAGATGACTGAGAGCCGGGGCCCATATAGTGTCTGTAGAGATGACTGAGAGCCGGGGCCCATATAGAGTCTGTAGAGATGACTGAGAGCCGGGGCCCATATAGAGTCTGTAGAGATGACTGAGAGCCGGGGCCCATATAGTGTCTGTAGAGATGACTGAGAGCCGGGGCCCATATAGTGTCTGTAGAGATGACTGAGAGCCGGGGCCCATATAGTGTCTGTAGAGATGACTGAGAGCCGGGGCCCATATAGTGTCTGTAGAGATGACTGAGAGCCGGGGCCCATATAGAGTCTGTAGAGATGACTGAGAGCCGGGGCCCATATAGAGTCTGTAGAGATGACTAAGAGCCGGGGCCCATATAGTGTCTGTAGAGATGACTGAGAGCCGGGGCCCATATAGAGTCTGTAGAGATGACTGAGAGCCGGGGCCCATATAGAGTCTGTAGAGATGACTGAGAGCCGGGGCCCATATAGAGTCTGTAGAGATGACTAAGAGCCGGGGCCCATATAGTGTCTGTAGAGATGACTGAGAGCCGGGGCCCATATAGTGTCTGTAGAGATGACTGAGAGCCGGGGCCCATATAGTGTCTGTAGAGATGACTGAGAGCCGGGGCCCATATAGAGTCTGTAGAGATGACTGAGAGCCGGGGCCCATATAGAGTCTGTAGAGATGACTAAGAGCCGGGGCCCATATAGTGTCTGTAGAGATGACTGAGAGCCGGGGCCCATATAGAGTCTGTAGAGATGACTGAGAGCCGGGGCCCATATAGAGTCTGTAGAGATGACTGAGAGCCGGGGCCCATATAGAGTCTGTAGAGATGACTAAGAGCCGGGGCCCATATAGTGTCTGTAGAGATGACTGAGAGCCGGGGCCCATATAGAGTCTGTAGAGATGACTAAGAGCCGGGGCCCATATAGTGTCTGTAGAGATGACTAAGAGCCGGGGCCCATATAGTGTCTGTAGAGATGACTGAGAGCCGGGGCCCATATAGTGTCTGTAGAGATGACTGAGAGCCGGGGCCCATATAGAGTCTGTAGAGATGACTGAGAGCCGGGGCCCATATAGAGTCTGTAGAGATGACTGAGAGCCGGGGCCCATATAGTGTCTGTAGAGATGACTGAGAGCCGGAGCCCATATAGAGTCTGTAGAGATGACTGAGAGCCGGGGCCCATATAGTGTCTGTAGAGATGACTGAGAGCCGGGGCCCATATAGAGTCTGTAGAGATGACTGAGAGCCGGGGCCCATATAGTGTCTGTAGAGATGACTGAGAGCCGGGGCCCATATAGTGTCTGTAGAGATGACTGAGAGCCGGGGCCCATATAGAGTCTGTAGAGATGACTAAGAGCCGGGGCCCATATAGTGTCTGTAGAGATGACTGAGAGCCGGGGCCCATATAGTGTCTGTAGAGATGACTGAGAGCCGGGGCCCATATAGAGTCTGTAGAGATGACTAAGAGCCGGGGCCCATATAGTGTCTGTAGAGATGACTGAGAGCCGGGGCCCATATAGTGTCTGTAGAGATGACTGAGAGCCGGGGCCCATATAGAGTCTGTAGAGATGACTGAGAGCCGGGGCCCATATAGAGTCTGTAGAGATGACTGAGAGCCGGGGCCCATATAGTGTCTGTAGAGATGACTGAGAGCCGGAGCCCATATAGAGTCTGTAGAGATGACTGAGAGCCGGGGCCCATATAGTGTCTGTAGAGATGACTGAGAGCCGGGGCCCATATAGTGTCTGTAGAGATGACTGAGAGCCGGGGCCCATATAGTGTCTGTAGAGATGACTGAGAGCCTGGGCCCATATAGTGTCTGTAGAGATGACTGAGAGCTGGGGCCCATATAGAGTCTGTAGAGATGACTGAGAGCCGGGGCCCATATAGAGTCTGTAGAGATGACTGAGAGCCGGGGCCCATATAGAGTCTGTAGAGATGACTAAGAGCCGGGGCCCATATAGTGTCTGTAGAGATGACTGAGAGCCGGGGCCCATATAGAGTCTGTAGAGATGACTGAGAGCCGGGGCCCATATAGAGTCTGTAGAGATGACTGAGAGCCGGGGCCCATATAGAGTCTGTAGAGATGACTAAGAGCCGGGGCCCATATAGTGTCTGTAGAGATGACTGAGAGCCGGGGCCCATATAGTGTCTGTAGAGATGACTGAGAGCCGGGGCCCATATAGTGTCTGTAGAGATGACTGAGAGCCGGGGCCCATATAGAGTCTGTAGAGATGACTGAGAGCCGGGGCCCATATAGAGTCTGTAGAGATGACTAAGAGCCGGGGCCCATATAGTGTCTGTAGAGATGACTGAGAGCCGGGGCCCATATAGAGTCTGTAGAGATGACTGAGAGCCGGGGCCCATATAGAGTCTGTAGAGATGACTGAGAGCCGGGGCCCATATAGAGTCTGTAGAGATGACTAAGAGCCGGGGCCCATATAGTGTCTGTAGAGATGACTGAGAGCCGGGGCCCATATAGTGTCTGTAGAGATGACTGAGAGCCGGGGCCCATATAGTGTCTGTAGAGATGACTAAGAGCCGGGGCCCATATAGTGTCTGTAGAGATGACTGAGAGCCGGGGCCCATATAGTGTCTGTAGAGATGACTGAGAGCCGGGGCCCATATAGAGTCTGTAGAGATGACTGAGAGCCGGGGCCCATATAGAGTCTGTAGAGATGACTGAGAGCCGGGGCCCATATAGTGTCTGTAGAGATGACTGAGAGCCGGAGCCCATATAGAGTCTGTAGAGATGACTGAGAGCCGGGGCCCATATAGTGTCTGTAGAGATGACTGAGAGCCGGGGCCCATATAGAGTCTGTAGAGATGACTGAGAGCCGGGGCCCATATAGTGTCTGTAGAGATGACTGAGAGCCGGGGCCCATATAGTGTCTGTAGAGATGACTGAGAGCTGGGGCCCATATAGAGTCTGTAGAGATGACTGAGAGCCGGGGCCCATATAGTGTCTGTAGAGATGACTGAGAGCCGGGGCCCATATAGTGTCTGTAGAGATGACTGAGAGCCGGGGCCCATATAGAGTCTGTAGAGATGACTGAGAGCCGGGGCCCATATAGAGTCTGTAGAGATGACTAAGAGCCGGGGCCCATATAGTGTCTGTAGAGATGACTGAGAGCCGGGGCCCATATAGTGTCTGTAGAGATGACTGAGAGCCGGGGCCCATATAGTGTCTGTAGAGATGACTGAGAGCCGGGGCCCATATAGTGTCTGTAGAGATGACTGAGAGCCGGGCCCATATAGTGTCTGTAGAGATGACTGAGAGCCGGGGCCCATATAGTGTCTGTAGAGATGACTGAGAGCCGGGGCCCATATAGTGTCTGTAGAGATGACTGAGAGCCGGGGCCCATATAGAGTCTGTAGAGATGACTGAGAGCCGGGGCCCATATAGAGTCTGTAGAGATGACTAAGAGCCGGGGCCCATATAGTGTCTGTAGAGATGACTGAGAGCCGGGGCCCATATAGTGTCTGTAGAGATGACTGAGAGCCGGGGCCCATATAGTGTCTGTAGAGATGACTAAGAGCCGGGGCCCATATAGTGTCTGTAGAGATGACTGAGAGCCGGGGCCCATATAGTGTCTGTAGAGATGACTGAGAGCCGGGGCCCATATAGAGTCTGTAGAGATGACTGAGAGCCGGGGCCCATATAGAGTCTGTAGAGATGACTGAGAGCCGGGGCCCATATAGTGTCTGTAGAGATGACTGAGAGCCGGAGCCCATATAGAGTCTGTAGAGATGACTGAGAGCCGGGGCCCATATAGTGTCTGTAGAGATGACTGAGAGCCGGGGCCCATATAGAGTCTGTAGAGATGACTGAGAGCCGGGGCCCATATAGTGTCTGTAGAGATGACTGAGAGCCGGGGCCCATATAGTGTCTGTAGAGATGACTGAGAGCTGGGGCCCATATAGAGTCTGTAGAGATGACTGAGAGCCGGGGCCCATATAGTGTCTGTAGAGATGACTGAGAGCCGGGGCCCATATAGTGTCTGTAGAGATGACTGAGAGCCGGGGCCCATATAGAGTCTGTAGAGATGACTGAGAGCCGGGGCCCATATAGAGTCTGTAGAGATGACTAAGAGCCGGGGCCCATATAGTGTCTGTAGAGATGACTGAGAGCCGGGGCCCATATAGTGTCTGTAGAGATGACTGAGAGCCGGGGCCCATATAGTGTCTGTAGAGATGACTGAGAGCCGGGGCCCATATAGTGTCTGTAGAGATGACTGAGAGCCGGGCCCATATAGTGTCTGTAGAGATGACTGAGAGCCGGGGCCCATATAGTGTCTGTAGAGATGACTGAGAGCCGGGGCCCATATAGTGTCTGTAGAGATGACTGAGAGCCGGGGCCCATATAGAGTCTGTAGAGATGACTGAGAGCCGGGGGCCCATATAGAGTCTGTAGAGATGACTGAGAGCCGGGGCCCATATAGTGTCTGTAGAGATGACTGAGAGCCGGGGCCCATATAGTGTCTGTAGAGATGACTGAGAGCCGGGGCCCATATAGAGTCTGTAGAGATGACTGAGAGCCGGGGCCCATATAGTGTCTGTAGAGATGACTGAGAGCCGGGGCCCATATAGTGTCTGTAGAGATGACTGAGAGCCGGGGCCCATATAGTGTCTGTAGAGATGACTGAGAGCCGGGGCCCATATAGTGTCTGTAGAGATGACTGAGAGCCGGGGCCCATATAGTGTCTGTAGAGATGACTGAGAGCCGGGGCCCATATAGTGTCTGTAGAGATGACTGAGAGCCGGGGCCCATATAGAGTCTGTAGAGATGACTGAGAGCCGGGGCCCATATAGTGTCTGTAGAGATGACTGACAGATCCAACGGCCTCCATATTTGTCACGATGGTCGTCTCCTGACTCGGCGCTCCTGGGAGCCGCAGTGAAAACAAAATCTAGAACATTTTCCCACATTACGGCCACCTCCTCCACAAAACTAGAACAGGTCTAGAATGTTCTCATAAATTAGGTCAGATAGTTTTAATAAGCCGCAGAGCCCCCACCAAGAAACATAAACAATCCAGAACGTTCTCATAGATCAGTGACCCCAATCTAGAACGTTTTAGTAAATAAGGCCCCTCTGGAGCAAGTCTAGAATGTCCTCGCAGATTAGCGTGCCCCCCCAATCTGGAGGTAATAATGGTGGACGGGTTGGGGGGTTCGTCTCGTCCCACACATTAGGGCAGTGTCTCCACTCAGTCGGGGAGATTTATCAAAACCCGTCCAGAGGAACAGTTGCCCATAGCAACCAATCAGATCGCTTCTTTTATTTTTCAGAGGCCTGATCTGATTGGTTGCTATGGGCAACTGGGCAACTTTTCATCTGGACAGGATTTGATAAATCTTTCCCTAGTGCGCTTTTTCTTTGGCTCTCTGGGCATGCTGGGAGTTGTAGTTCTGCAGTCTCCGGGTGGCAGGGGGATCACTGCACAGACTCTAGCCATGTTCTTCTGGTCTCTGTCTGACATCTGTTTCTTCTCTCGCAGCGATCTCGCCCTGAGGAATTGTCTCCTGTCTGTGGACCTGACTGTGAAGATCGGTGACTACGGGCTGTCACATTCTAAATATCGGGTGAGTAGTGACCCACCTCACATAATCAGTGTCACCTATGAACACCAGGGGGCAGAGGCTTCAACACGTTATGCATGGTGGGAAACTTCCCGGCACATCCGGTAAATGTCTCCATAGACTCCGTCACCTCGGCCTCCATTTCACATCTCTTGTAGTCTCCACCAGGTCAGACGTCTCTTGTAGTTTCAACCAGATCAGACGTCTCATGTAGTCTCCACCAGGTCAGACGTCTCTTGTAGTCTCCACCAGGTCAGACGTCTCTTGTAGTCTCCACCAGGTCAGACGTCTCTTGTAGTTTCCACCAGATCAGACGTCTCTTGTAGTCTCCACCAGGTCAGACGTCTCTTGTAGTCTCCTCCAGATCAGACGTCTCTTGTAGTCCCCTCCAGGTCAGACGTCTCTTGTAGTTTCTACCAGATCAGACGTCTCTTGTAGTCTCCACCTGGTCAGACGTCTCTTGTAGTCTCCACCAGGTCAGACGTCTCTTGTAGTCTCCACCAGGTCAGACGTCTCTTGTAGTCTCCACCAGGTCAGACGTCTCTTGTAGTCTCCACCAGGTCAGACGTCTCTTGTAGTCTCCACCAGGTCAGACGTCTCTTGTAGTCTCCACCAGGTCAGACGTCTCTTGTAGTCTCCACCAGGTCAGACGTCTCTTGTAGTCTCCACCAGGTCAGACGTCTCTTGTAGTCTCCACCAGGTCAGACGTCTCTTGTAGTCTCCACCAGGTCAGACGTCTCTTGTAGTCTCCACCAGGTCAGACGTCTCTTGTAGTCTCCACCAGGTCAGACGTCTCTTGTAGTCTCCACCAGGTCAGACGTCTCTTGTAGTCTCCACCAGGTCAGACGTCTCTTGTAGTCTCCACCAGGTCAGACGTCTCTTGTAGTCTCCACCAGGTCAGACGTCTCTTGTAGTCTCCTCCAGATCAGACGTCTCTTGTAGTCTCCTCCAGGTCAGACGTCTCTTGTAGTTTCTACCAGATCAGACGTCTCTTGTAGTCTCCTCCAGATCAGACATCTCTTGTAGTCTCCTCCAGGTCAGATGTCTCTTGTAGTCTCCTCCAGGTCAGACGTCTCTTGTAGTTTCTACCAGATCAGACGTCTCTTGTAGTCTCCTCCAGATCAGACATCTCTTGTAGTCTCCTCCAGGTCAGACGTCTCTTGTAGTCTCCTCCAGGTCAGACGTCTCTTGTAGTTTCTACCAGATCAGACGTCTCTTGTAGTCTCCTCCAGGTCAGACGTCTCTTGTAGTCTCCTCCAGGTCAGACGTCTCTTGTAGTCTCCACCAGGTCAGACGTCTCTTGTAGTCTCCACCAAGTCAGACGTCTCTTGTAGTCTCCACCAGGTCAGACGTCTCTTGTAGTCTCCACCAGGTCAGACGTCTCTTGTAGCCTCCTCCAGGTCAGACGTCTCTTGTAGCCTCCTCCAGGTCAGACGTCTCTTGTAGTCTCCTCCAGGTCAGACGTCTCTTGTAGTCTCCTCCAGGTCAGATGTCTCTTGTAGTTTCTACCAGATCAGACGTTTCTTGTAGTCTCCACCAGGTCGGACGTCTCTTGTAGTCTCCTCCTGGTCGGACGTCTCTTGTAGTCTCTCCTCCAGGTTTCCTGACATCTCGGAGATGTTGTTAGGCAACCACCACCCATTTCCAGTGCCCATGTATTGTTCCTGTGATGCGGTGACTATGGTCCCAGCTTTCTTGTGATCATTGACAAGATCCTCCCATGTAGTTCTGGGCTGACTCCTCACCGTTCTGGAGCCTCCGACCGAAAGAGATGGACAGGTATTTTGTGTTTCTTTCACCAACTGTTGTAAACTTCTCCTTGAGCTGCTCAGCGATGGTCCTCAGCGATGGCGATAGTCTTTGCAATGGTCTTGGTCTAGGTGATAGACAGGTATTTTGTGTTTCTTTCACCATCTGTTGTAAAGGCCATGGTCTTGGCGATGGTCCTGGCAATGGTCCAGGCGAAGGTCCTTCTCTTGTTGATGGTCTTGGTGATGGTCATGGCAATGGTCTTGCAGCCCATTCTAGCCTTGTGGAGGTCACTATCTTGTGCCTGACATCCTTGGACAGCTCTTTAGTCTTGGCCATTGTGGAGAATTTGGAATTTGATTGCTTGCTTCTGATTGCTACCTGTCTTTTATACAGGCAACTCTCCCTTTAAGAAAGTGCTCCTAATCTCAGCTTGTTATCTGTATAAAAGACACCTGGAAGCCAAATCCTGCTAATTAAAAGGGGGTCAAGTAAAATGAAAACCAAATGATAACTCGTGATAAGTACTGAAAAGACTACATGACTTCCTCCAGGGCACACAGCAGCTGATAAATACTTCTCTATAGGTTCAGTCACACTTATAGTATCCTTCTGGCCTCCCCCATGATGTCTTCTCTATAGGTTCAGTCACACTTATAGTGTCCTCCTTGCCTCCTCCATGATGTCTTCTCTATAGGTTCAGTCACACTTATAGTGTCCTCCTGGCCTCCTCCATGATGTCTTCTCTATAGGTTCAGTCACACTTATAATGTTCTCCTGGCCTCCTCCATGATGTCTTCTCTATAGGTTCAGTCACACTTATAGTGTCCTCCTTGCCTCCTCCATGATGTCTTCTCTATAGGTTCAGTCACACTTATAATGTTCTCCTGGCCTCCTCCATGATGTCTTCTCTATAGGTTCAGTCACACTTATAATGTCCTCCTGGCCTCCTCCATGATGTCTTCTCTATAGGTTCAGTCATACTTATAATGTTCTCCTGGTCTCCTCCATGATGTCTTCTCTATAGGTTCAGTCACACTTATAGTGTCCTCCTGGCCTCCTCCATGATGTCTTCTCTATAGGTTCAGTCATACTTATAGTGTCCTCCTGGCCTCCTCCATGATGTCTTCTCTATAGGTTCAGTCACACTTATAGTGTCCTCCTGGCCTCCTCCATGATGTCTTCTCTATAGGTTCAGTCACACTTATAATATTCTCCTGGCCTCCTCCATGATGTCTTCTCTATAGGTTCAGTCACACTTATAATGTTCTCCTGGTCTCCTCCATGATGTCTTCTCTATAGGTTCAGTCACACTTATAGTGTCCTCCTTGCCTCCTCCATGATGTCTTCTCTATAGGTTCAGTCACACTTATAATATTCTCCTGGCCTCCTCCATGATGTCTTCTCTATAGGTTCAGTCACACTTATAATGTTCTCCTGGCCTCCCCCATGAAGTCTTCTCTATAGGTTCAGTCACACTTATAATGTTCTCCTGGCCTCCCCCATGAAGTCTTCTCTATAGGTTCAGTCACACTTATAATGTTCTCCTGGCCTCCCCCATGAAGTCTTCTCTATAGGTTCAGTCACACTTATAATGTTCTCCTGGCCTCCTCCATGATGTCTTCTCTATAGGTTCAGTCACACTTATAATGTTCTCCTGGTCTTCTCCATGATGTCTTCTCTATAGGTTCAGTCACACTTATAATGTTCTCCTGGCCTCCTCCATGATGTCTTCTCTATAAGTTCAGTCACACTTATAATGTTCTCCTGGTCTTCTCCATGATGTCTTCTCTATAGGTTCAGTCACACTTATAATGTTCTCCTGGTCTCCTCCATGATGTCTTCTCTATAGGTTCAGTCACACTTATAATGTTCTCCTGGCCTCCTCCATGATGTCATCTCTATAGGTTCAGTCACACTTATAATGTTCTCCTGGCCTCCTCCATGACGTTGTGATGTCAGCTGGGTGCAATGCATGGTAGCTGTTATAAGCCTAGGAGCAGATGTTATTAACCCCTTCTTGTCGTGACGCCAGGGCGTCGTTTAGTCTTAACCACTCGAAGGTAATACTGCTGGTCCTGGGCTAGGCACGGGGGCAATGAAGACACTGTCGTCAAGTTACAGACAACTGTAGCTTTACTGAGGGTAGACAGGTGATAGTCTTTGCAGTACAGCCAATATCCCAAGTAGGTTCAGTCACACTTATAATGTTCTCCTGGCCTCCTCCATGATGTCTTCTCTATAGGTTCAGTCACACTTATAATGTTCTCCTGGCCTCCTCCATGATGTCTTCTCTATAGGTTCAGTCACACTTATAGTGTCCTCCTGGCCTCCTCCATGATGTCTTCTCTATAGGTTCAGTCACACTTATAATGTCCTCCTGGCCTCCTCCATGATGTCTTCTCTATAGGTTCAGTCACACTTATAATGTTCTCCTGGCCTCCTCCATGATGTCTTCTCTATAGGTTCAGTCACACTTATAATGTTCTCCTGGCCTCCTCCATGATGTCTTCTCTATAGGTTCAGTCACACTTATAATGTTCTCCTGGCCTCCTCCATGATGTCTTCTCTATAGGTTCAGTCACACTTATAATGTTCTCCTGGCCTCCTCCATGATGTCTTCTCTATAGGTTCAGTCACACTTATAATGTTCTCCTGGCCTCCTCCATGATGTCTTCTCTATAGGTTCAGTCACACTTATAATGTTCTCCTGGCCTCCTCCATGATGTCTTCTCTATAGGTCCAGTCACACTTACAATATTCTCCTGGTCTCCTCCATGATGTCTTCTCTATAGGTTCAGTCACACTTATAGTGTTCTCCTGGCCTCCTCCATGATGTCTTCTCTATAGGTTCAGTCACACGTATAATGTTCTCCTGGCTTCCTCCATGATGTCTTCTCTATAGGTTCAGTCACACTTATAATGTTCTCCTGGCTTCCTCCATGATGTCTTCTCTATAGGTTCAGTCACACTTATAATGTTCTCCTGGCCTCCTCCATGATGTCTTCTCGATAGGTTCAGCCACACTTATAGTGTCCTCCTGGCCTCCTCCATGATGTCTTCTCTATAGGTTCAGTCACACTTATAGTGTCCTCCTGGCCTCCTCCATGATGTCTTCTCTATAGGTTCAGTCACACTTATAGTGTCCTCCTGGCCTCCTCCATGATGTCTTCTCTATAGGTTCAGTCACACTTATAATGTTCTCCTGGCCTCCTCCATTATGTCTTCTCTATAGGTTCAGTCACACTTATAGTGTTCTCCTGGCCTCCTCCATGACTTTGTGGTGTCAGTGGGTTGCAATGCAGGGTAGCTGTTATAACCCTAGGGGCAGATGTTATTAACCCCTTCTTGTAGTGACGCCAGGGCGTCATTTAGTCTTAACCACCCGAAGGTAATACCGCTGGTCCTCAGCTAGGCACGGGGGCAATGAAGACACTGGTGCCAAGTTACAGACTACTGTAGCTTTACTGAGGGTAGACAGGTGATAGTCTTTGCAGTACAGCCAATATCCCAAGGAGGTTACACAGAGACCTCGCAGGCTTGCTGGGACTTGCAGTATGTCGGGACACTTTAGTGCAGGCCACGGTGACTATATAGAAGACTTGACTGACTTGGCAATTGACAAGACGATGACTTTATCTTACTTGAGCTGACTCGTGGCTGCAGACTTTAGGCTTGAGGCCTCCAATGCTCCGGACACTGAGACGACAGCACTGGACCTCAGCAGGAATAGCAATGAGCTAAGAGAGAGATTGCAGCCCCTCCCCTGGTTTTATAGGGGGCTGTGCAAGGAGCCCATAGGTCACCTGGGAGGTCACCTGGTCACTAGTGTCTCCTGGGTAATATTCACATGGTAACAGCTATTAAAGAAACAGTACATTTTATTATAAAATTTATGTACATAGAGGATAACACATAAAGGGGGCCCTGGGGACATGGAGAGACTCTACCTGACAGGGCAGGAGAAGTACTGGGTCACCACAAACTCCACCTCTTAAATGGAGTCATCCTTGATGCCCAGTCCTGGAGGGCAGAGAACCGGAATGACCACAGGGACCACAAACAGTTCCTGGGGCATTTCAAACAATGTTCATATTCCAGGTTTGCAATTAGTGAGTGGATGAAGACAAAGTGTCCATGTAGTATAAAATGTCCATATACACTCTGAATTTTGTGAAGGCTTGTTAACCTTATAACTGTTTGGGAATATGACTCTAAGACATTATACATAACAATGGACACAACTTGAACGCATTGGACTGCCAGAGGCTTTTTACCTAATGTCTTGGATACTGGGGTCCCTTGGTTGGACACACTGCTCCCCAGAACTCTATATACATCACTAGACAACATTAGACATTAGTGTTACCTTTTTACTGTATGTGTGCTGTTAGTTAACAGGAATACCTTCTGGCCAGTAAAGTATCCTGGGCACAAGAAAATATTAGACATTAGACATTATAGACATTTGTGGACTGGTATTACTGTAAATGCTACAGCCCTAATGTAGATATAGACATATGGTATTTGGTTGTATACCTTATTCTATTGCTGGATCCTGCTGGAGTGTCCTGGACATTTACACTGTTTTACTTTTTTGTCCTGATTGCCCAATGATGTCCGGGACTGGTTTTGACTCCTGTTGTTATTTGCCCTTGTTTATTTTTTATTTTTTCTGTATTTGAAAACCTTAATAAAAATCTACAGTTTAAAAAAAAGATTTAGACATATGTACATTATGTAGTATTAGTTAACTATGTGTGACAATTAACTTCATGTGGTACTTTAAACTTTATACTACGCAGCACCACTTCTGTCAGGATTCGGCAAGCTGGATGTGGATCCTCTGTGTCAGAGAGGGATTGGCGTGGACCGTGCCGGCGGACCGGTTCTAAGTTGCTACTGGTTTTCACCAGAGCCCGCCGCAAAGCAGGATGGTCTTGCAGCGGCGGTAGTGACCAGGTCGTATCCACCGGCAACGGCTCAACCTCTCTGACTGCTGAGATAAGCGCGGTACAAGGGATTAGACAAGAGCAAGGTCGGACGTAGCAGAAGGTCAGGGCAGGCAGCAAGGATCGTAGTCAGGGGCAACGGCAAGAGGTCTGGAACACTGGCTAGGAACACACAAGGAAACGCTTTCACTGGCACAATGGCAACAAGATCCAGCAAGGAAGGGAAGGGGAAGTGAGGTTATATAGGGAAGTGCACAGGTGAACACACTAATTAGAACCAGGCACCAATCAGTGGCGCACCGGCCCTTTAAA
Organism: Hyla sarda; assembly: GCF_029499605.1. Taxonomy (NCBI): domain Eukaryota; kingdom Metazoa; phylum Chordata; class Amphibia; order Anura; family Hylidae; genus Hyla; species Hyla sarda. The sequence continues at coordinate 164,115 of NW_026610438.1, read as the reverse complement.
TCGCAGAGAGCCGGCGCGCGCGCGCCGGGACAGAACAGACGGGGAATGAGTCTGGTAATTGGGCCGGGATGCGAATGGCGAGCGGGCGCGTCCCGCATCGCGGATCGCATCCCGGCTAGAGACATTATTGCAGCGCTCCCGGTCAGCTGGTCTGACTGGGGCGCTGCGAACAGGAATACGCTGCAAGCGCTCCGGGGAGGAGTGGAGACCCGGAGCGCTCGGCGTAACAGTACCCCCCCCCCCCCTTGGGTCTCCCCCTCTTTTTGGAACCTGAAAATTTGTGAATGAGGTCCTTGTCGAAAATGTTATCCTCGTTCCCGTGACCTCTCCTCAGGGCTGCAATTCTCCCAATCTACAAGAATTTTTTTTTTACCTCTGACCGTCTTAGATGCGAGAATTTCTTTAACCGAGAAGACATCTAAGGACCCGGAGACAGGAGCTGGAGCGACAACCTTGGGAGAGAAGCGGTTAAGGACAAGCGGTTTAAGGAGAGAAACATGAAAAGTGTTAGGAATACGGAGAGAAGGGGGAAGAAGGAGTTTGTAGGAGACAGGGTTGATTTGGCATTTGATTTTAAAGGGTCCAAGATAACGTGGTCCCAGTTTATACCTGGGGACACGGAAGCGGATATACTTGGCGGAGAGCCACACTTTGTCTCCAGGCGGCAAAGACAGGAGGAGTTCTTCTTTTTTTGTCGGCATGCTTCTTCATCCGGGATGAGGCCTGTAAGAGGGATTTTTGAGTCTCTTTCCAGATGGTGGAGAAGTCTCGAGTAACCTCATCAACAGCGGGCAAACCAGAAGGCGTGGGAGTGGGGAAGGGGGGAAGAGGGTGACGGCCTTACACCACAAAGAACGGGGATTTAGCAGAGGATTCAGAGATTTTGAAATTGTACGAGAATTCAGCCCAGGGTAGAAGATCGGCCCAATCATCCTGGCGGGAGGAAACAAAATGTCGCAAATAGTCACCAAGAACCTGGTTAACTCTCTCTACTTGCCCATTGGATTGGGGATGATAGGAAGACGAGAAATTTAATTTGATTTTAAGATGATTACAGAGAGCCCTCCAGAATTTCGACACAAATTGAACGCCTCTATCCGAGACGATATGCGTGGGAAGCCCGTGAAGGCGAAAAATGTGCAAAAAATTTGTTTTGCCAACTGTGGCACAGAAGGAAGACCTGGAAGTGGAATAAAATGTGCCATCTTGGAGAAACGATCAACGACCACCCAAATGACTGTGTTGCCATGGGATAAAGGCAGGTCCGTTATAAAGTCCATGGCAATCTGGGACCATGGTAGCTCAGGAACAGGCAAAGGATGAAGGAGACCGGCAGGCTTCTGGCGAGGAGTCTTGTCCCGGGCACAGACTGTACAAGCCCGAACAAAATCAGCAACATCTGCCTCCAGGGTAGGCCACCAATAAAATCGAGAGATGAGTTGGATGGATTTTTTGACGCCAGCATGGCCGGCGAGATGCGAGGAGTGTCCCCACCTGAGAATCTTGAGGCGCTGGCGTGGAGGGACGAAAGTCTTTCCAGGAGGTGTTTGTCTGATGGAAGCTGGGGAAGAGGAGATCAGACAGTCAGGAGGAACAATGTGTTGCAGGGAGGCTTCCATTTCAGAGGCATCAGAGGAGAGAGAGAGGGCGTCAGCCCTGATGTTCTTGTCAGCAGGGCGAAAATGAATCTCAAAATTAAAACGGGCAATAAACAACGACCACCTAGCCTGGCGTGGGTTCAGCCGTTGGGCAGACTGAAAATAAGAGAGATTCTTGTGATCTGTGTATATGATAATTGGGTATTTGGAGCCCTCCAGCAGGTGCCTCCACTCCTCAAGAGCCAGTTTTATGGCCAGTAGTTCTCGATCACCAATGGAGTAATTTTTCTCCGCCGGAGAGAAGGTCCTAGAAAAGAAACCACAAGTAACGTTATGTCCAGAAGAGTTTTTTTGTAGGAGTACAGCTCCGACTCCCACTGAGGAGGCGTCTACCTCCAGAGAGAAGGGTTTAGATGGATCAGGTCTGGAGAGTACGGGAGCAGAAGAAAAGGCAGTTTTGAGACGGTTAAATGCCTCGTCCGCTTGGGGAGGCCAGGACTTAGGGTTGGCGTTCTTCTTGGTTAGAGCCACAATTGGGGCCACAATGGTGGAAAAATGTGGAATGAATTGTCGATAGTAATTGGCAAACCCCAAAAAGCGTTGGATAGCTCGGAGTCCGGAGGGGCGTGGCCAATCCAACACAGCTGACAGTTTGTCTGGGTCCATTTGAAGTCCCTGGCCAGAGACTAAATATCCTAGGAAGGGAAGAGATTGGCATTCAAAGAGACATTTCTCCATCTTGGCATATAACTGATTGTCCCGGAGTCTCTGAAGAACCAGGCGGACATGACGGCGGTGTTCTTCGAGGTTAGAAGAGAAAATCAAAATGTCGTCCAAGTAAACCACCACGCAGGTATATAACAGATCACGAAAAATGTAATTTACAAAGTCCTGGAAGACACCAGGGGCGTTGCAGAGCCCAAAGGGCATAACCAGATATTCAAAGTGTCCGTCTCTGGTATTAAATGCGGTCTTCCACTCATCCCCTTCCCTGATGCGGATGAGATTATATGCACCTCTTAAATCCAATTTGGTGAAGATGTTAGCGCCACGTAGGCGATCAAATAGTTCCGAGATAAGAGGCAGGGGATAGCGGTTTTTTATAGTGATCTTATTAAGACCGCGGTAATCGATGCATGGCCGTAAGGAACCGTCTTTTTTGGAGATGAAGAAGAACCCCGCTCCGGCAGGGGAGGAAGACTTGCGGATGAATCCCCTTTTTAGATTTTCTTGGATGTAATCCGACATGGCTTGTGTTTCCGGAGCTGACAGAGGATAGATTCTGCCCCGGGGTGGAGTAGTACCAGGAAGGAAATCAATAGGGCAGTCATAAGGCCTGTGAGGAGGCAAAGTCTCTGCTTGTTTTTTGCAAAAAACATCGGCATAGTCCAAGTAGGCCTTGGGGAGACCTGGTACAGGAGGAGCCATAGAGGTTTGACTGGCAGGACTGGGGGCAGGCGTGAGACATTTTTTGTGGCAAGAAGCACCCCAGTTCTTGATTTCCCTGGTGGTCCAGTCAAGGGTAGGGGAATGGCGTTGGAGCCAAGGCAGTTCGAGAAGAATTTCAGAAGTGCAGTTAGAGAACAGGGGTTCTGTGCAGTAACGCACAGTACAGTCCAATCTTTCACCATTAACTGAAGCGATGTAGAGAGGTCTGGCGAGACTGGTCACTGGGATGTTGAACCTGTTAACGAAAGAGGCCAAAATAAAATTTCCTGTAGATCCAGAATCCAAGAAGGCCACAGCTGAGAAGGAGGAGTTAGAAGAAGAAATCTGCACAGGCACAGTAAGACGTGGAGAAGCAGAGTTCACACCTAGAGCTGTCTCACCTTTGTGTGCGGAGTGTGTCCTTCCTGACGCGGAGGACGGATATGACAATCCTTCAGGAAGTGTTCGGTACTGGCACAGTACAGGCATAGGTTCTCATTGCGGCGGCGTGTCCTCTCTTGTAGGGTCAGGCGAGACCGGTCTACTTGCATAGCCTCCACGGCAGAAGGCACAGAAACAGATTGCAGCGGACCAGAGAAGAGAGGAGCCGGAGAGAGAAACCGCCTAGTGCGAACAAAGTCCATATCCTGGCGAAGCTCCTGACGTTTTTCGGAAAAACGCATGTCAATGCGGGTGGCCAAATGAATAAGTTCATGCAGGTTGGCAGGGATTTCTCGTGCGGCCAGCACATCTTTGATGTTACTGGATAGGCCTTTTTTGAAGGTCGCGCAGAGGGCCTCGTTATTCCAAGATAATTCGGAGGCGAGAGTACGAAATTGGATGGCGTACTCGCCTACTGAAGAATTACCCTGGACCAGATTCAGCAGGGCAGTCTTGGCAGAAGAAGCTCGGGCAGGTTCCTCGAAGACACTTCGAATCTCAGCGAAAAAGGACTGTACGGAGGCAGTGACAGGATCATTGCGGTCCCAGATCGGTGTGGCCCATGACAAGGCCTTCCCAGACAGACTAACCACGAAAGCCACCTTAGACCGTTCAGTTGGAAATTGGTCCGACATCATCTCCAAATGCAGGGAACATTGCGAGAGAAAACCACGGCAAAGTCTAGAGTCCCCATCGAACTTGTCCGGCAAAGATAAACGGAGGCTGGATGTGGCCACTTGCTGTGGAGGAGGTGCAGGAGCTGGCGGAGGGGAAGGTTGCTGAAGCTGTGGTAGAAGCTGCTGTAGCATAACAGTCAGTTGAGACAGCTGATGGCCTTGTTGCGCTATCTGTTGCGCCTGCGGGGCGACCACCGTGGTAAGGTCAGCGACAACTGGCAGTGGGACTTCAGCGGGATCCATGGCCGGATCTACTGTCAGGATTCGGCAAGCTGGAGGTGGATCCTCTGTGTCAGAGAGGGATTGGCGTGGACCGTGCCGGCGGACCGGTTCTAAGTTGCTACTGGTATTCACCAGAGCTCGCCGCAAAGCATGATGGTCTTGCAGCGGCGGTAGCAACCAGGTCGTATCCATCACAACGGCTCAACCTCTCTGACTGCTGAGATAGGCGCGGTACAAAGGATTAGGCAAGGCCGGGATGCGAATTGCGAGCGGGCGCGTCCCACATCGCGGATCGCATCCCGGCTAGAGACATTATCGCAGCGCTCCCGGTCAGCGGGTCTGACCGGGCGCTGCGAACAGGAATACGCTGCGAGCGCTCCGGGGAGGAGTGGAGACCCGGAGCGCTCGGCGTAACAACTTCTTGAGAATCAGGAACGCCTAGTTCTTCAGGAGCTCTTGATACAACTTGAGTTGGCACAGGCTCTCTTTCGTCGAATTCTAGAGTAGGTAGCTGTTCTGGATTGGCAGGACTTGGACTTGTTGGCAGAGACATTGGTGAGAGAGGTGGTCTGGAGATTAGAGTGTAGACCGGCGCCAACGGTGACAGGACGGGGGCTGGTGTGGTGAATAATATTGGTTGCACCAGTCCCAGGGTTGGCGCAATACAAAAAATTGCAGGTTGGCTGGGAGAGAACATCAGAACATCCATGGATGGATGGATCCCCTTTCCTGGTACGAACTCGAGTGTAGGTCTGACTGCTGGTGGAGAAGGTACGGGGAACACAGGTAGGTCTTCTTGGTGATATAACTAAATTCTGTTACGATGGACAACTTGTGGCTCGTACTCGAGTTTTTGTACCTCGTACACGTCAGAGTCTGGATAGGGTACGGCTGTCACTGTGTATACTTCTGTCTCCCAGATAGAGTCCAGTTTATGAGTTCTCGGGAACTTCTGCAGCCAGACTTTGTCACCTAGCTGGAGGGGTTTGGCAGAGGCATGACAATTATAATCTTGCTGCTGTCTTCATTGAGCCTCGCCCATCCTTTTGCCTACAATCTCTTTTGCTTCTTGGATCCTTCTTTGATGATCAGAAACTCACTCCATAGTGGCTTGTTGGGAGTTATTGAATGGGGCCTGAAGCCCAAGGGTGGTAAGATGTAGTCCAAAGTTTCTTACAGGCATGGAACTGACACAGCTCCTGGAAGAGTTGGGCCTCGAAGGCCGTTCCACGGTCCGTTAGGACAGACTCTGGACACCCAAGGGTTTGCACCCAATTGGAGTAGAACATCTGGGCTGCTGTCTTTGCTGTGAGGTCTTTAACGGTACAACGGCAACCCATTTAGAGCAGTGATCCACCATGGTGAGAGCATAAGTGTACCTGGACCGGGTAGGAGACAACTTGACATGGTCTAGCATGACCAACTGGTTAGGTCTTTCACTCTGGATGGAATGGAGGAGTGCTCTGGCATCCTTGCGCTCATTCTTGGTGACGTTGCAGACTGCACACTTACTGCACCATTTCTCAAGGTCGCTCCGCATTCCATTCAGTAAAATCTTCTCCTGACAGCAGCCTCAGTCTTGTGGACTCCAAAGTATCCCGACTGATCATGGTAGGCATTGAGGATCATCGCCGCGTCTCTTGGGGGAACAAGAATCTGAAACACCCATTCTTCTGGCTATAGGCCATACTGCTCCTGCCTCCGCAGCAATCTATGGATATCTGATGAAGAGCCTTTGTTCGGATCGAAACGTCATATATGTTAGATTGCCATATTTGCGGAATAAACTACAAATTCTGAATTACGAGTGCCGAATTTATTTCTATATTTGGATGAAGGATTGGGATCCTATTAGAGCACCATTAAAGGGTACCTTTCATCAAAAAAACTTTTGATACATTATAGATTAATGTATGCAGAATAACTTTCCAATAGCATGTTATAAAAAAATATGCTTCTTTCTATTTAATTTTCCACTTTGAAAAAATGACCACTAGCGGTCTCCCTTCCAGTCCTTTTTTATAGATTTCAGACTCATGCAGGAGTCCTAAATCTCAGACTGTAGCCGGGACACAGACAAACTCAGCACTGCTCCCTGTCAGGGAGTTTGTCTGTGTAGCAGCTGCAGTCTGAGATTTAGGACTCCTGCATGAGTCTGAAATCTATAAAAAAAAGGACTGGTAGGGAGACCCCTAGTGGTCATTTTTTCAAAGTGGAAGATTAAATAGAAAGAAGCATATTTTTTTATAACATGCTATTGGAAAGTTATTCTGCATACATTAATCTATAATGTATCAAAAGTTTTTTTTGATGAGAGTACCCTTTAATCTACAAAGAGAGTGCCATATCTTATTCGCATTGTTCAACTTCCTGTAGTCAACACAAATGCAGATAGTTCAGTCTTTTTTTCTTGATCAGAACAAGGGGCGCCGCCCAGGGACTCAGACTTTCTTGGATGATGTCCGTGTCCTTCATGTCGGCCAGCATCTTGTTGACAGTCTGATACATGCCTGGCGCGACCGGTCGGTGTCTTTCTTTAATAGGTGGGCTGTCGCCTGTGAGGATTCTGTGTTGGATCATAGACGTATGTACAAAGTTTGTAGGGTGTTTACTAAAAGCCTAATGGTACCTTCTAGCAATGTTGACGACTCCCTTGATTTGTTCCCTCAGGGTAGTATCATCTCCTACTTGGAGTTGCACCCACCAGGGCTCAGGAGTATTTGCATCGGATCCTTCAGCCACATGGGCCGCACGCTGTCGGGCCACCTTGCGTTCTGTTAGGATGCCCCTTGACTCTAGGAGATACAGCTGGGCAACTGGGGTGTATTTAGGTAACACAGTAGCAGCATCAGACAGATTGACTAACCGGACTGGGACTCTTCTGTTGGTAACTGTGACAAGACTTCTTGCAGCTCGGACAAGGGGATGATCTTCCAGTTGCATAGGTTCCAACAGGACTTGATAGTCCTTGTTCCTTTCTCCAGGACATGCACGGCTCCAGATGATGGTCTCTGTGTTGGGTTGTAAGGTCACCGACCTGATGTCTTGTACTCGTACTCTGCAGATTTCCCCTCACTTGTTGGCAAACTTCTGCTCCACCTGTAGAACTTTCAAGTGGGGCTGCTGGCCTGCTGGCCTGAAGGGGACATATGGGGAAGAGAGGGATGCATGGCATCTAATTAAGCAAAAACATTTTTCATAATGTTCATCCCCAATATAAACTCAGCAGAACCCTTATCTGACAGATCAGTTACAATTACTCCCTGCCCAGTAAGTACATGCTCTCCCGACTGAATGGTACCCAGTATCCATGTCTGGGTATTGGTTGCCCATTACCCGTCACTACCCTAAACTCAACATCATCAGGTTCACACAATAAACTAGCATCCCAGTGCTTATAAAAAAAACATTTTTAGGCATAGTAGACACTTGTGACCCTGTATCTATCAGCACCATCAACTACTGTACACCTTCTACAACAATTTTTACATAGGGGCAGGAGGCGACATAAAGTGAGAGTCCTGACTTAGGTCATTCGGGTTTGGACCTGGTGACTGTTTTCCTGAGAGCCGGTCTGCGACCTCAAGGGAAATCCGTTTAAATCCCAACACTGCATCTTCCAATGTCCTTACTTATTGCAGTATGTACAAAAGGGCCTTTGAGTCCCCAAGGGCCTATTGGGTAGAAGGTTGCGAGGGTTGGAGGTAGCAGGAACAGAGACAGGTTTTCTATTTGGGGCTGTTCACGATCAGGTGGAGCGGTCCGGGTGGCAAGCTCCTTCACCGCCTTAATCAACTGTTCAGTGTCCTGCTTAACACTTTGCAGGTCAGAGGCTGTGGTGACTGTCAAAGCAGATGACACTGGGGCGGGGGACAGTGATGGTGGTGGTATGGGCCTAACTACTGCCCCTAGTGGCTCTTGGACAGGGGTAAAAACTTCCTCTAACTCAGTCCCGGACTCAATCACTTGAATAGACAGTCTCTTAAAAGCGGGGAACTACATATTGGGGTTTTGGACCGCTAACATTCTCAGCTGGGCTTTGCCCCACTTATTATGAGCCCCATCGATAAATCTGTCCATTAACACCTTATTGTCCTGCTCGGGAGTAATACCATCTAGTTTTTGGACAGTCTCTAGGGCATTCTGTAGGGCTACAGCATATGGTCTCAAGGTGTCACCTGGCCTCTGTAGCCTTTCATACAGCCGGAAACGTACCTCTGATGGAGAATTTGACTCAAATACCTCGTACAGTGCTTCAAAGATCTGCTCTACAGTCGCCTTCTCGGAGGCGGGCCAGGTGCGGACTTCCTCTAGTGCTGACCCCTGTAGTTGTCCTGTGAGCAATTGTACCTGTTGATTAGGAGGGAAGGAGTAAAAAAAAATCTGGATCCTTTCCTTGAAATCCCTCAGGGTGAAGGGGTCTCCATTGTAGGTAGGGAGGACTGGGTTCTCCATGAATACTGGTGCTGATGCTGGAACACCAAGGTTGTTGATGTGAACTGCAGGCAGGACTGGCAGCATTCTGTCTGCTGGGGCAGCAGATGATACAGCTGCTGGAGATGAAGGGGCACTGTCGCCTGGTTGATCCGGAGAGCTGGGTGATGACATCCTGTAGATTTTTTTAGTGCGCTGTCACTTTAAGAAGAATTTAATGCGCTGTCACTTTAAGGTGAATTGCACGCACTGTCACTTTAAGATGAATTGAGTGCGCTGCGCCCAGGGAACTGGCCGGTAAAGTCTTCCATTGTGCAACACACGGTGGATCTTTGGTTCCTCCTCGCATCACTGAAGAGGTGTCACCCCTGGGGACTGACGGGGTGGAGCTGCGACCGCTCACGCTCGCGTGGGAAACACCGTACCAATTTAACCCTTTCAGGGACTGACTCTTTACACTCCTCAGTAGCAAACAACTGTCTTTCCTTCACCTCCCTCTCTATTTCACAAGCGCCACTAGTAAAAGACTCAATGACAACAGTCCCATACACTTTCTGGCTCAAACGTCACATTGGCATGCGATTTTTGCAAACAGTATTTGACACCGTTCAGACTAGGGGGGAGGACTTGTGGCATATGGCGCACACCCGTATCCTGTTCGTGACGCCAAAAGTTGTGGTCTCAGCGGGGTGCAATGCAGGGTAACTGTTATAACCCTAGGGGCAGATGTTATTAACCCCTTCTTGTCGTGATGCCAGGGCGTCGTTTATCCTTAACCACCTGAAGGTATACTGCTAGTCCTGGGCTAGGCACGGGGGCAATGAAGACACTGGCGCCAAGTCACGGATAACTGTAGCTTTACTGAGGGTAGACAGGTGATATAGTCTTTGCAGTACAGGAGGTGACCAGTGACACAGTGACCTCTCAGGCTTGCTGGGACTTGCAGTATCGTGAGACACTTTAGTGCAGGCCACGGTGACTATATAGAAGACTTGACTGACTTGGCAATTGACAAGACGATGACTTTATCTTACTTGAGCTGACTCGTGGCTGCAAACTTTAGGCTTGAGGCCTCCAATGCTCCGGACACTGAGACGACTGCACTGGACCTCAGCAGGAATAGCAATGAGCTAAGAGAGAGATTGCAACCCCTCCCCTGGTTTTATAGGGGGCTGTACAAGGAGCCCATAGGTCACTTGGGAGGTCACCTGGTCACTAGTGTCTCCTGGGTAACAATCACATGGTAACAGCTATTAAAGAAACAGTACATTTTATTATACAATTTATGTACATAGGGGATAACACATAAAGGGGGCCCTGGGGACATGGAGAGACTCTGCCTGACAGGGCAGGAGAAGTACGGGGACACACCATCACATACTGGGCCACCACAACGTCTTCTCTATAGGTTCAGTCACACTTATAGTGTCCTCCTGGCCTCCTCCATGATGTCTTCTCTATAGGTTCAGTCACACTTATAGTGTCCTCCTGGCCTCCTCCATGATGTCTTCTCTATAGGTTCAGTCACACTTATAGTGTCCTCCTGGCTTCCTCCATGATGTCTTCTCTATAGGTTCAGTCACACTTATAATGTCCTCCTGGCTTCCTCCATGATGTCTTCTCTATAGGTTCAGTCACACTTATAATGTTCTCCTGGCCTCCTCCATGATGTCTTCTCTATAGGTTCAGTCACACTTATAATGTCCTCCTGGCTTCCTCCATGATGTCTTCTCTATAGGTTCAGTCACACTTATAATGTTCTCCTGGCCTCCTCCATGATGTCTTCTCTATAGGTTCAGTCACACTTATAGTGTCCTCCTGGCCTCCTCCATGATGTCTTCTCTATAGGTTCAGTCACACTTATAATGTCCTCCTGGCCTCCTCCATGATGTCTTCTCTATAGGTTCAGTCACACATATAATATTCTCCTGGCCTCCTCCATGATGTCTTCTCTATAGGTTCAGTCACACTTATAATATTCTCCTGGCCTCCTCCATGATGTCTTCTCTATAGGTTCAGTCACACTTATAATGTTCTCCTGGTCTCCTCCATGATGTCTTCTCTATAGGTTCAGTCACACTTATAATGTTCTCCTGGCCTCCTCCATGATGTCTTCTCTATAGGTTCAGTCACACTTATAATGTTCTCCTGGCCTCCTCCTTGATGTCTTCTCTTTAGGTTCAGTCACACTTATAATGTTCTCCTGGCCTCCTCCATGATGTCTTCTCTATAGGTTCAGTCACACTTATAATGTTCTCCTGGCCTCCTCCTTGATGTCTTCTCTTTAGGTTCAGTCACACTTATAATGTTCTCCTGGCCTCCTCCATGATGTCTTCTCTATAGGTTCAGTCACACTTATAATGTTCTCCTGGTCTCCTCCATGATGTCTTCTCTATAGGTTCAGTCACACTTATAATGTTCTCCTGGCCTCCTCCGTGATGTCTTCTCTATAGGTTCAGTCATACTTATAGTGTCCTCCTTGCCTCCTCCATGATGTCTTCTCTATAGGTTCAGTCACACTTATAATGTTCTCCTGGTCTCCTCCATGATGTCTTCTCTATAGGTTCAGTCACACTTATAATGTTCTCCTGGCCTCCTCCGTGATGTCTTCTCTATAGGTTCAGTCATACTTATAGTGTCCTCCTGGCCTCCTCCATGATGTCTTCTCTATAGGTTCAGTCACACTTATAATGTTCTCCTGGTCTCCTCCGTGATGTCTTCTCTAAAGGTTCAGTCACACTTATATTGGTTTTCCAGGGCATGCTGGGAAATAAGTTTCTTTTCTTTCCCTCCTGTTTCTACGTTACACACACTCTGTAACCAAACACTTTGGCGCGGTTCCAGCCGTCCCCCGGCTTGTGCCAAAGGAAGCACCAGACTGCCCAGATTAAGGAAGGGGAGGGCTGTAGTGACTCTCGGAGCACATCTCTGCCCGGAGGGGGAGGAGGGGACGTCACCTCTCCCCGTCAGGGTGAATCAGACGTCGGCTGATCCTCGGGGAGGAGGGGGGAGTAGTAGGAAGAAGAAGCAGCAGCAGGAGGCTGAGAAGTGATTGTAAGCGTCTGGCTGTGTTTGTGTCTTCCAGGATGACTACCTTGTGACGTCGGACCAGCTGTGGGTTCCGCTGCGCTGGATCGCACCGGAGCTCATTGATGAAGTCCATGGGAACCTGCTGGTGGTGGATCAGACCAAAGCCAGTAACATCTGGTAGGAAGCGATGAGTGTCTGGTGTTGGTCACTATCTTGGGTGGATCCGGCTCCTCCAGTGTCTCGTCCTCTCTGTTTACTCCTTCTTCTTCTTCTTCTTCTTCTGTCCATCGCTGCTTATGTATAAACACGTATCGTTTGGTGCCTGGGTGTGGCCCTGACTTACCGCACTTTATGGCCCATAACAATATGTGGTTTTCGCTGCAATGTTTGAGATACACGGCTGTATAGTGATACCTCACGTAGACTAATAGAGAACTATGGGGCTGTAGGGACAGAGGCCATGGTAGGGATGGGGGTTCACTCCATCCTCATGGTCAGGATGGGGGTTCACTCCATCCTCATGGTCAGGACGGGGGTTCACTCCATCCTCATGGTCAGGACGGGGGTTCACTCCATCCACATGGTCAGGACGGGGGTTCACTCCATCCACATGGTCAGGACGGGGGTTCACTCCATCCTGATGGTCAGGACGGGGGTTCACTCCATCCTCATGGTCAGGACGGGGGTTCACTCCATCCTCATGGTCAGGACAGGGGGGTTCACTCAATCCTCATGGTTCACTCCATCCTCATGGTCAGGACGGGGGGTTGACTCCATCCTCATGGTAAGGACGGGGGGTTCACTCCATCCTCATGGTTCACTCCATCCTCATGGTTCGGACGGGGGGGTTCACTCCATCCTCATGGTTCACTCCATCCTCATGGTCAGGACGGGGGGGTTCACTCCATCCTCATGGTCAGGATGGGGGGTTCACTCCATCCTCATGGTCAGGATGGGGGGTTCACTCCATCCTCATGGTCAGGACGGGGGGGGGGTGTTCACTCCATCCTTATGGTCAGGACGGGGGGTTCACTCCATCCTCATGGTCAGGACGGGGAGTTCACTCCATCCCCATGGTCAGGACGGGGGGTTCACTCCATCCTCATGGTCAGGACGGGGAGTTCACTCCATCCCCATGGTCAGGACGGGGGGTTCACTCCATCCTCATGGTCAGGACGGGGGGGGTTCACTCCATCCTCATGGTCAGGACAGGGGGGTTCACTCCATCCTCATGGTCAAGACGGGGGTTCACTCCATCCTCATGGTCAGGACGGGGGGGTTCACTCCATCCTCATGGTCAGGATGGGGGGGTTCACTCCATCCTCATGGTCAGGACGGGGGGGGGGGTTCACTCCATCCTCATGGTCAGGACGGGGGGTTCACTCCATCCTCATGGTTAGGACGGGGGTTCACTCCATCCTCATGGTCAGGATGGGGGGGTTCACTCCATCCTCATGGTCAGGACGGGGGGGGGGGTCACTCCATCCTCATGGTCAGGACGGGGGGTTCACTCCATCCTCATGGTCAGGACGGGGGGTTCACTCCATCCTCATGGTCAGGACGGGGGGTTCACTCCATCCTCATGGTCAGGACAGGGGGGGGTCACTCCATCCTCATGGTCAGGACGGGGGGGTTCACTCCATCCTCATGGTCAGGACGGGGGGTCACTCCATCCTCATGGTCAGGACGGGGGGGTCACTCCATCCTCATGGTCAGGACGGGGGGTTCACTCCATCCTCATGGTCAGGACGGGGGGTTCACTCCATCCTCATGGTCAGGACGGGGGGGTCACTCCATCCTCATGGTCAGGACGGGGGGTTCACTCCATCCTCATGGTCAGGACAGGGGGGGGGGTCACTCCATCCTCATGGTCAGGACAGGGGGGGGGGGGTCACTCAATCCTCATGGTCAGGACGGGGGGTTCACTCCATCCTCATGGTCAGGACGGGGGTTCACTCCATCCTCATGGTCAGGACGGGGGGTTCACTCCATCCTCATGGTCAGGACAGGGGGGGGGGTCACTCCATCCTCATGGACAGGGGGGGGGGGGTCACTCCATCCTCATGTTGATGGGATTTTGAGGAGCTACATGCCGCCCGTATATTATATGTAGGATGTATCTCCATCACTCTTCTATAGATTTATCCTGTATATGGATGAGGAACATGTGACCGCAGGGGTGTTGGATATGGTTACTGTACAGGGGTCATGTGGAGCCCACCCTTCCATCGCTCCCTACAGACCTTTTTTGTTTCTGATATGGAGGCGTCTCTCCCCAGATAGATCATTATTATTGTTATCGCCATAGTTACTGTTCACAATGTCATTTTACTGAAGTGTTGCCCATAGCAACCGATCACAGCTCTGCTTTCACTTTCTATTTGCGCTTACAGACAGTTTCTTGCATTTGTTTGATTGGTTGTCAGGGACAACAGGGACACATAAAGATGGTAGAGCGTTACAGCGCGTTACGTGTGGTAACCACCGGCCTCCATCTTCCCTGCGCTAAAGAAATGTGTCGTATAGGCGGTCAGTTTGTTAGAAGCATTGGGATTTTCCTGTGGGCCAGTCAACCTATGTGATGTCAAGTCACCCTATATAAGGCCAGTCACCCTGTATAAGGCCAGTCACCCTATATAAGGCCAGTCACCCTATATAAGGCCAGTCACCCTGTATAAGGCCAGTCACCCTGTAAAAGGCCAGTCACCCTATATAAGGCCAGTCACCCTATATAAGGCCAGTCACCCTGTATAAGGCCAGTCACCCTGTATAAGGCCAGTCACCCTATATAAGGCCAGTCACCCTATATAAGGCCAGTCACCCTGTATAAGGCCAGTCACCCTGTAAAAGGCCAGTCACCCTATATAAGGCCAGTCACCCTATATAAGGCCAGTCACCCTGTATAAGGCCAGTCACCCTATATAAGGCCAGTCACCCTATATAAGGCCAGTCACCCTATATAAGGCCAGTCACCCTGTATAAGGCCAGTCACCCTGTAAAAGGCCAGTCACCCTATATAAGGCCAGTCACCCTATATAAGGCCAGTCACCCTGTATAAGGCCAGTCACCCTGTATAAGGCCAGTCACCCTATATAAGGCCAGTCACCCTATATAAGGCCAGTCACCCTGTATAAGGCCAGTCACCCTGTATAAGGCCAGTCACCCTGTATAAGGCCAGTCACCCTATATAAGGCCAGTCACCCTATATAAGGCCAGTCACCCTGTATAAGGCCAGTCACCCTGTATAAGGCCAGTCACCCTATATAAGGCCAGTCACCCTGTATAAGGCCAGTCACCCTGTATAAGGCCAGTCACCCTATATAAGGCCAGTCACCCTGTATAAGGCCAGTCACCCTATATAAGGCCAGTCACTATATATAAGGCCAGTCACTATATATAAGGCCAGTCACCCTGCATAAGGCCAGTCACCCTATATAAGGCCAGTCACCCTGTATAAGGCCAGTCACCCTATATAAGGCCAGTCACCCTGTATAAGGCCAGTCACCCTATATAAGGCCAGTCACCCTGTATAAGGCCAGTCACCCTATATAAGGCCAGTCACCCTATATAAGGCCAGTGACCCTATATAAGGCCAGTCACCCTGTATAAGGCCAGTCACCCTATATAAGGCCAATCACCCTATATAAGGCCAGTCACCCTGTATAAGGCCAGTCACCCTGTATAAGGCCAGTCACCCTATATAAGGCCAGTCACTATATATAAGGCCAGTCACCCTGTATAAGGCCAGTCACCCTATATAAGGCCAGTCACCCTATATAAGGCCAGTCACCCTGTATAAGGCCAGTCACCCTGTATAAGGCCAGTCACCCTATATAAGGCCAGTCACCCTGTATAAGGCCAGTCATCCTATATAAGGCCAGTCACCCTATATAAGGCAAGTCACCCTGTATAAGGCCAGTCACCCTGTATAAGGCCAGTCACCCTATATAAGGCCAGTCACCCTATATAAGGCAAGTCACCCTATATAAGGCCAGTCACCCTGTATAAGGCCAGTCACCCTGTATAAGGCCAGTCACCCTATATAAGGCCAGTCACCCTATATAAGGCCAGTCACCCTGTATAAGGCCAGTCACCCTATATAAGGCCAGTCACCCTATATAAGGCCAGTCACGCTGTATAAGGCCAGTCACCCTGTATAAGGCCAGTCACCCTGTATAAGGCCAGTCACCCTATATAAGGCCAGTCACCCTATATAAGGCCAGTCACCCTATATAAGGCCAATCACCCTATATAATGCCAGTCACCCTATGTCAGGACCAGTCACCCTATATAAGGCCAGTCACCCTATATAAGGCCAATCACCCTGTATAAGGCCAGTCACCCTGTATAAGGCCAGTCACCCTATGTCAGGACCAGTCACCCTATATATGGCCAGTCACCCTATATAAGGCCAATCACCCTATGTCAGGACCAGTCACTCTATATAAGGCCAGTCACCCTATGTCAGGACCAGTCACCCTATATAAGGCCAGCCACCCTATATAAGGCCAATTACCCTATATAATGCCAGTCACCCTATATAATGCCAGTCACCAATATAAGGCCAATCACCCTATATAAGGCCAGTCACCCTATATAATGCCAGTCACCTATATAAGGCCAGTCACTATATATAAGGCCAGCCACCCTATATAAGGCCAATTACCCTATATAATGCCAGTCACCCTATATAATGCCAGTCACCAATATAAGGCCAATCACCCTATATAAGGCCAGTCACCCTATATAATGCCAGTCACCTATATAAGGCCAGTCACTATATATAAGGCCAGTCACCCTATATAATGCCAGTCACCTTATATAAGGCCAGTCACCCTATATAATGCCAGTCACCCTATATAAGGCCAATCACCCTATAAAAGGCCAGTCACCCTATATCATGCCAGTCACCCTATATAAGGCCAATCACCCTATATAAGGCCAATCACCCTATATAAGACCAGTCACCCTATGTCAGGACCAGTCACCCTATATAAGGCCAGTCACCCTATATAATGCCAGTCACCCTATATAAGGCCAATCACCCTATATAAGACCAGTCACCCTATATAATGCCAGTCACCCTATATAAGGCCAATCACCCTATATAAGACCAGTCACCCTATGTCAGGACCAGTCACCCTATATAAGGCCAGTCCCCCAATGTGAGGTCAAGTCTCCCTATACAGTGGTCCCTCAAGTTACAATATTAATTGGTTCCGGGACGACCATTGTATGTTGAGACCATTGTATGTTGAGACCAGAAGTCTATGGAAACCTGGTCATTTGTTCTGAAACCCCCAAAATGTCATCCAAAAATAGGAAAAAGTGAGAATTAAAGAAAAAAAAGTAGATAACAAATCTAGATAAAGCAAATCCTTATATATAAGAAAGAGAACACAGTGTCCTAAAAAAGTAATGGAGCCGCCCTCACCTGGTGTCCAAAGGAGCAGCTAACCCTGGTACAGGGAAAGAGTACAGAACATGTAATACCAGACACCAGTCAGTGCATACACTTCAGTAATACAGGGAAAGAGTACAGAACATGTAATACCAGACACCAGTCAGTGCATACACTTCAGTAATACAGGGAAAGAGTACAGAACATGTAATACCAGACACCAGTCAGTGCATACACTTCAGTAATACAGGGAAAGAGTACAGAACATGTAATACCAGACACCAGTCAGTGCATACACTTCAGTAATACAGGGAAAGAGTACAGAACATGTAATACCTCCCTGTACTGTAGGGGGTGCTACCAGACACCAGTCAGTGCATACACTTCAGTAATACAGGTAAAGAATACAGAACATGTAATACCTCTCTGTACTGTAGGGGGTGCTACCAGACACCAGTCAGTGCATACGCTTCAGTAATACAGGTAAGGAGTACAGAACATGTAATACCTCCCTGTACTGTAGGGGGTGCTACCAGACACCAGTCAGTGCATACACTTCAGTAATACAGGTAAGGAGTACAGAACATGTAATACCTCCCTGTACTGTTGGGGGTGCTACCAGACACCAGTCAGTGCATACGCTTCAGTAATACAGGTAAAGAGTACAGAACATGTAATACCTCCCTATACTGTAGGGGGTGCTACCAGACACCAGTCAGTGCATACACTTCAGTAATACAGGTAAATAGTACAGAACATGTAATACCTCCCTGTACTGTAGGGGGCGCTACCAGACACCAGTCAGTGCATACATTTCAGTAATACAGGTAAAGAGTACAGAACATGTAATACCTCCCAATACTGTAGGGGGTGCTACCAGACACCAGTCAGTGCATACACTTCAGTAATACAGGTAAATAGTACAGAACATGTAATACCTCCCTGTACTGTAGGGGGCGCTACCAGACACCAGTCAGTGCATATACTTCAGTAATACAGGTAAAGAGTACAGAAAATGTAATACCTCCCTGTACTGTAGGGGGCGCTACCAGACACCAGTCAGTACATACACTTCAGTAATACAGGTAAAGAGTACAGAACATGTAATACCTCCCTGTACTGTAGGGGGCGCTACCAGGCACCAGTCAGTGCATACACTTCAGTAATACAGGTAAAGAGTACAGAACATGTAATACCTCCCTGTACTGTAGGGGGCGCTACCAGACACCAGTCAGTACATACACTTCAGTAATACAGGTAAAGAGTACAGAACATGTAATACCTCCCTGTACTGTAGGGGGCGCTACCAGGCACCAGTCAGTGCATACACTTCAGTAATACAGGTAAAGAGTACAGAACATGTAATACCTCTCTGTACTGTAGAGGGCGCTACCAGACACCAGTCAGTACATACACTTCAGTAATACAGGAAAGAGTACAGAACATGTAATACCTCCCTTTACTGTAGGGGGCGCTACCAGACACCAGTCAGTACATACACTTCAGTAATACAGGTAAAGAGTACAGAACATGTAACACCTCCCTGTACTGTAGGGGGCGCTACCAGGCACCAGTCAGT
This sequence comes from Hyla sarda, assembly GCF_029499605.1. Classification (NCBI taxonomy): domain Eukaryota; kingdom Metazoa; phylum Chordata; class Amphibia; order Anura; family Hylidae; genus Hyla; species Hyla sarda. The sequence goes on along the minus strand of NW_026610438.1, from coordinate 145,305 downwards.
GCATACACTTCAGTAATACAGGTAAAGAGTACAGAACATGTAATACCTCCCTGTACTGTAGGGGGCTCTACCAGACACCAGTCAGTGCATACACTTCAGTAATACAGGTAAAGAGTACAGAACATGTAATACCTCTCTGTACTGTAGGGGGCGCTACCAGACACCAGTCAGTGCATACACTTCAGTAATACAGGTAAAGAGTACAGAACATGTAATACCTCTCTGTACTGTAGGGGGCGCTACCAGACACCAGTCAGTGCATACACTTCAGTAATACATGTAAAGAGTACAGAACATGTAATACCTCCCTGTACTGTAGGGGGCGCTACCAGACACCAGTCAGTGCATACACTTCAGTAATACAGGTAAAGAGTACAGAACATGTAATACCTCTCTGTACTGTAGGGGGCGCTACCAGACACCAGTCAGTGCATACACTTCAATAATACAGGTAAAGAGTACAGAACATGTAATACCTCCCTGTACTGTAGGGGGCTCTACCAGACACCAGTCAGTGTATACACTTCAGTAATACAGGTAAAGAGTACAGAACATGTAATACCTCCCTGTACTGTAGGGGGCTCTACCAGACACCAGTCAGTGTATACACTTCAGTAATACAGGTAAAGAGTACAGAACATGTAATACCTCTCTGTACTGTAGGGGGCTCTACCAGACACCAGTCAGTGCATACACTTCAGTAATACAGGTAAAGAGTACAGAACATGTAATACCTCCCTGTACTGTAGGGGGTGCTACCAGACACCAGTCAGTGCATACACTTCAGTAATACAGGTAAAGAATACAGAACATGTAGTACCTCCCTGTACTGTAGGGGACGGTACCAGACACCAGTCAGTGCATACACTTCAGTAATACAGGTAAAGAGTACAGAACATGTAATACCTCCCTATACTGTAGGGGGTGCTACCAGACACCAGTCAGTGCATACACTTCAGTAATACAGGTAAAGAGTACAGAACATGTAATACCTCCCTGTACTGTAGGGGGCGCTACCAGACACCAGTCAGTGCATACACTTCAGTAATACAGGTAAAGAGTACAGAACATGGAATACCTCCCTGTACTGTAGAGGGTGCTACCAGACACCAGTCAGTGCATACACTTCAGTAATACAGGTAAAGAGTACAGAACATGTAATACCTCCCTGTACTGTAGGGGGCGCTACCAGACACCAGTCAGTGCATACACTTCAGTAATACAGGTAAAGAGTACAGAACATGTAATACCTCCCTGTACTGTAGGGGGCGCTACCAGACACCAGTCAGTGCATACACTTCAGTAATACAGGTAAAGAGTACAGAACATGTAATACCTCCCTGTACTGTAGGGGGTGCTACCAGACACCAGTCAGTGCATATACTTCAGTAATACAGGTAAAGAGTACAGAACATGTAATACCTCCCTGTAGTGTAGGGGGCGCTACCAGACACCAGTCAGTGTATACACTTCAGTAATACAGGTAAAGAGTACAGAACATGAAACACCTCCCTGTACTGTACCAGTCACTATATATAAGGGCAGTCACTATATATATAAGGCCAGTCACCCTATATATATAAGGCCAGTCACCCTATATAAGGCCAGTCACCCTATATAAGGCCAGTCACTATATATAAGGGCAGTCACCCTATATAAGGCCAGTCACTATATATAAGGCCAATCACCCTATATAAGACCAGTCACCCTATATAAGGCCAATCACCCTATGTTAGGACCAGTCACCCTATATAAGGCCAGTCACTATGTATAAGGACAGTCGCTATATATAAGGATAGTCACTCTATATAAGGCCAGTCACTATATATAAGGGTAGTCACCCTTTATAAGGGCAGTCACTATATATAAGGCCAGTTATCCTATGTGAGGACCAGTCACTATATATAAGGACCAGTCACCATATATAAGGACAGTCACTATGTATAAGGCCAGTCACTATATATAAGGACAGTCACTATATATAAGGACCAGTCACCATATATAAGGACAGTTACTATGTATAAGGACCAGTCACTATATATAAGGACATTCACTATATATAAGGACCAGTCACCATATATAAGGCCAGTCACTATATATAAGGACCAGTCACCATATATAAGGCCAGTCACTATATATAAGGACCAGCCACCATATTTAAGGCCAGTCACTATATGTAAGGACATTCACTATATATAAGGACATTTACTATATATAAGGACCAGTCACTATATATAAGGCCAGTCACTATATATAAGGCCAGTCACTATATATAAGGCCAGTCACTATATATAAGGACATTCACTATATATAAGGGCCAGTCACCATATATAAGGCCAGTCACTATATATAAGGACAGTAACCATATATAAGGCCAGTCACTATATATAAGGCCAGTGACTATATATAAGGACCAGCCACCATATATAAGGCCAGTCACTATATGTAAGAACATTCACTATATATAAGGACACTCACTATATATAAGGACATTCACTATATATAAGGACCAGTCACTATATATAAGGCCAGTCACTATATATAAGACCAGTCACTATATATAAGGCCAGTCACCCTATATAAGGCCAGTCACCGTATATAAGGCCAGTCACTATATATAAGGCCAGTCACCGTATATAAGGCCAGTCACTATATATAAGGCCAGTCACCCTATATAAGGCCAGTCACTATATATAAGGCCAGTCACTATATATAAAGACCACCCACCCAATATAAGGCCAGTCACTATATATAAGGCCAGTCACTATACATAAGGCCAGTCACCTTATATAAGGCCAGTCACCCTATATAAGGCCAGTCACTATATATAAGGGCAGTCACCCTATATAAGGTCAGTCACCCTATATAAGGACAGTCACAATATATAAGGACAGTCACCCTATATAAGGTCAGTCACTATATATAAGGCCAGTCACTATACATAAGGCCAGTCACCCTATATAAGGCCAGTCACCCTATATAAGGCCAGTCACTATATATAAGGACAGTCGCCCTATATAAGGTCAGTCACTATATATAAGGACAGTCACTATATATAAGGACCACCCACCCAATATAAGGCCAGTCACTATATATAAGGCCAGTCACCCTATATAAGGCCAGTCACTATATATAAGGCCAGTAACTATATATAAGGACCAGTCACCCTATATAAGGCCAGTCACTATATATAAGGACCAGTCACCATATATAAGGCCAGTCACTATATGTAAGGACATTCACTATATATAAGGACATTCACTATATATAAGGACCAGCCACCATATATAAGGCCAGTCACTATATGTAAGGACATTCACTATATATAAGGACACTCACTATATATAACGACATTCACTATATATAAGGACCAGTCACTATATATAAGGCCAGTCACTATATATAAAACCAGTCACCCTATATAAGGTCAGTCACTATATATAAGGCCAGTCACTATATATAAAACCAGTCACCCTATATAAGGTCAGTCACTATATATAAAACCAGTCACCCTATATAAGGCCAGTCACTATATATAAGGCCAGTCACTATATATAAAACCAGTCACCCTATATAAGGACCAGTCACTATATATAAGGCCAGTCACTATATATAAGACCATTCACTATATATAAGGCCAGTCACTATATATAAAACCAGTCACCCTATATAAGGTCAGTCACTATATATAAAACCAGTCACCCTATATAAGGCCAGTCACTATATATAAGGCCAGTCACTATATATAAAGACCACCCACCCAATATAAGGCCAGTCACTATATATAAGGCCAGTCACTATACATAAGGCCAGTCACCTTATATAAGGCCAGTCACCCTATATAAGGCCAGTCACTATATATAAGGGCAGTCACCCTATATAAGGTCAGTCACCCTATATAAGGTCAGTCACTATATATAAGGCCAGTCACTATACATAAGGCCAGTCACCCTATATAAGGCCAGTCACCCTATATAAGGCCAGTCACTATATATAAGGACAGTCACTATATATAAGGACCACCCACCCAATATAAGGCCAGTCACTATATATAAGGCCAGTCACCCTATATAAGGCCAGTCACTATATATAAGGCCAGTAACTATATATAAGGACCAGTCATCCTATATAAGGCCAGTCACTATATATAAGGCCCGTCACTATATATAAGGACCAGTCACCCTATATAAGGCCAGTCACTATATATAAGGCCAGTAACTATATATAAGGACCAGTCACTATATATAAGGCCAGTCACCCTATATAAGGCCAGTCACTATATATAAGGCCAGTAACTATATATAAGGACCAGTCACTATATATAAGGCCAGTCACCCTATATAAGGCCAGTCACTATATATAAGGCCAGTCACCCCATATAAGACCAGTCACTATATATAAGGACAGTCACCCCATATAAGACCAGTCGCTATATATAAGGCCAGTCACTATATATAAGGCCAGTTATCCTATGTGAGGACCAGTCACTATAGATAAGGACATTCACTATATATAAGGACCAGTCACTATATATAAGGACAGTCACTATACATAAGGCCAGTCACTATATATAGGGACCAGTCACCATATATAAGGCCAGTCACTATATATAAGGTCAGTCACTATATATAAGGACCAGCCACCCAATATAAGGCCAGTCACCCTATATAAGGCCAGTCACTATATATAAGGCCAGTCACCCTATATAAGGCCAGTCACTATACATACGGCCAGTCACTATATATAAGGCCAATCACCCTATATAAGGACAGTCACTATATATAATATATAAGGACAGTCACTATATATAAGGACATTCACTATATATAAGGATCAGTCACTATATATAAGGACCAGCCACCCAATATAAGGCCAGTCACCCTATATAAGGCCAGTCACTATATATAAGGACAGTCACTATATATAAGGACCACCCACCCAATATAAGGCCAGTCACTATATATAAGGCCAGTCACCCTATATAAGGCCAGTCACTATATATAAGGCCAGTAACTATATATAAGGACCAGTCACCCTATATAAGGCCAGTCACTATATATAAGGCCCGTCACTATATATAAGGACCAGTCACCCTATATAAGGACAGTCACTATATATAAGGACATTCACTATATATAAGGATCAGTCACTATATATAAGGACCAGCCACCCAATATAAGGCCAGTCACCCTATATAAGGCCAGTCACTATATATAAGGACAGTCACTATATATAAGGACCACCCACCCAATATAAGGCCAGTCACTATATATAAGGCCAGTCACCCTATATAAGGCCAGTCACTATATATAAGGCCAGTAACTATATATAAGGACCAGTCACCCTATATAAGGCCAGTCACTATATATAAGGCCCGTCACTATATATAAGGACCAGTCACTATATATAAGGCCAGTCACCCTATATAAGGCCAGTCACTATATATAAGGCCAGTCACCCCATATAAGACCAGTCACTATATATAAGGACAGTCACCCCATATAAGACCAGTCGCTATATATAAGGCCAGTCACTATATATAAGGCCAGTTATCCTATGTGAGGACCAGTCACTATAGATAAGGACATTCACTATATATAAGGACCAGTCACTATATATAAGGACAGTCACTATACATAAGGCCAGTCACTATATATAGGGACCAGTCACCATATATAAGGCCAGTCACTATATATAAGGTCAGTCACTATATATAAGGACCAGCCACCCAATATAAGGCCAGTCACCCTATATAAGGCCAGTCACTATATATAAGGCCAGTCACCCTATATAAGGCCAGTCACTATACATACGGCCAGTCACTATATATAAGGCCAATCACCCTATATAAGGACAGTCACTATATATAATATATAAGGACAGTCACTATATATAAGGACATTCACTATATATAAGTATCAGTCACTATATATAAGGACCAGCCACCCAATATAAGGCCAATCACCCTATATAAGGCCAGTCACTATATATAAGGCCAGTCACTATATATAAGGACAGTCACCCCATATAAGACCAGTCACTATATAAGGCCAGTCACCCTATATAAGGCCAGTCACCCTATTTAAGGCCAGTCACTATATATAAGGACCAGCCACCCTATATAATGCCAGTAACTATATTTAAGGACCAGCCACCCAATATAAGGCCAGTCACCCTATATAAGGCCAGTCACCCTATATAAGGTCAGTCACTATATATAAGGCCAGTCACCCTATATAAGACCAGTCACCCTATATAAGGTCAGTCACTATGTATAAGGACAGTCACCCTATATGAAGGTTTCTGAGGCTCTGACGGGGAGGACATTCCTACAGATGTTGCTCTGGTTGTTCAGAGGGGGCTCAGATCCTGAGGGGGGGGGGGGCATCAGAGGGGGCTCAGATCCTGAGGGGGGGTGGGGGGGGAAGGGGCATCAGAGGGGGCTCAGATCCTGAGTGGGGGGGGCATCAGAGGGGGCTCAGATCCTGAGGGGGGCATCAGAGGGTATCCTGAGTGGGGGGGAGGGGACTGAGATCCTGCCGTATATTGTCTTTGCCCTGATGTAGTCTTCTTCTCTCCCCCACAAGGTCCTTGGGCGTCATCCTCTGGGAGCTCTTTGAATTGGGACGTCAGCCGTACGACACCTTCTCTGACCGCCAGGTCCTCTGCTATGTTATCAAGGAGCAGCAGCTCAAACTACCCAAACCCCAACTCCAGCAACTCCTCTCCGACCGCTGGTAAGAAGTAATCCCACGGGAACATATCTGTGTGTTACCTATTAATGACCTGGTGCACCCCTGTATTCATAGAGGGGACCCCCCCATCACAGCTGTCTAGATCAGTGGTCTCCATACTGTGAACCTTGTAGATCAGTGGTCTCCATACTGCGGACCTTGTAGATCAGTGGTCTCCATACTGCGGACCTTGTAGATCAGTGGTCTTCATACTGTGGACCTTGTAGATCAGTGGTCTCCAAACTGTGGACCTCGTAGATCAGTGGTCTCCAAACTGTGGACCTTGTAGATCAGTGGTCTCCATACTGTAGACCTCGTGGATCAGTGATCTCCAAACTGTGGACCTTGTAGGTCAGTGGTCTCCATACTGTGGACCTTGTAGATCAGTGGTCTCCATACTGCGGACCTTGTAGATCAGTGGTCTCCATACTGCGGACCTTGTAGATCAGTGGTCTCCATACTGCGGTCCTTGTAGATCAGTGGTCTTCATACTGTGGACCTTGTAGATCAGTGGTCTCCAAACTGTGGACCTCGTAGATCAGTGGTCTCCAAACTGTGGACCTTGTAGATCAGTGGTCTCCATACTGTAGACCTCGTGGATCAGTGGTCTCCAAACTGTGGACCTTGTAGGTCAGTGGTCTCCATACTGTGGACCTTGTAGATCAGTGGTTTCCATACTGTAGACCTCGTGGATCAGTGGTCTCCAAACTGTGGACCTGGTAGGTCAGTGGTCTCCAAACTGTAGACCTTGTAGATCAGTGGTCTCCAAACTGTGGACCTTGTAGATTAGTGGTCTCCATACTGCGGACCTTGTAGATCAGTGGTCTCCATACTGTGGACCTTGTAGATCAGTGGTCTCCATACTGAGGACCTTGTAGATCAGTGGTCTCCATACTGTGGACCTTGTAGATCAGTGGTCTCCATACTGCGGACCTTGTAGATCAGTGGTCTCCATACTGTGGACCTTGTAGATCAGTGGTCTCCATACTGTGGACCTCGTGGATCAGTTGTCTCCATACTGTGGACCTTGTAGGTCAGTGGTCTCCATACTGTGGACCTTGTAGATCAGTGGTCTCCATACTGCGGACCTTGTAGATCAGTGGTCTCCATACTGCGGACCTTGTAGATCAGTGGTCTTCATACTGTGGACCTTGTAGATCAGTGGTCTCCATACTGCGGACCTTGTAGATCAGTGGTCTTCATACTGTGAACCTTGTAGATCAGTGGTCTCCATACTGTCTACCTTGTAGATTAGTGGTCTCCATACTGCGGACCTTGTAGATCAGTGGTCTTCATACTGTGGACCTTGTAGATCAGTGGTCTCCATACTGCGGACCTGGTAGATCAGTGGTCTCCATACTGCGGACCTTGTAGATCAGTGGTCTCCAAACTGTGGACCTCGTAGATCAGTGGTCTCCAAACTGTGGACCTTGTAGATCAGTGGTCTCCATACTGTAGACCTCGTGGATCAGTGGTCTCCAAACTGTGGACCTTGTAGGTCAGTGGTCTCCATACTGTGAACCTGGTAGGTCAGTGGTCTCCAAACTGTAGACCTTGTAAATCAGTGGTCTCCAAACTGTGGACCTTGTAAATTAGTGGTCTCCATACTGCGGACCTTGTAGATCAGTGGTCTCCATACTGCGGACCTTGTAGATCAGTGGTCTCCATACTGTGGACCTTGTAGGTCAGTGGTCTCCATACTGTGGACCTTGTAGATCAGTGGTCTCCATACTGTGGACCTTGTAGATCAGTGGTCTCCATACTGCGGACCTTGTAGATCAGTGCTCTCCATACTGTGGACCTCGTGGATCAGTGGTCTCCATACTGTGGACCTTGTAGGTCAGTGGTCTCCATACTGTGGACCTCGTAGATCAGTGGTCTCCACACTGTGGACCTTGTAGATCAGTGGTCTCCATACTGTGGACCTTGTAGATCAGTGGTCTCCATACTGCGGACCTTGTAGATCAGTGGTCTCCATACTGTGGACCTCGTGGATCAGTGGTCTCCATACTGTGGACCTTGTAGGTCAGTGGACTCCATACTGTGGACCTCATAGATCAGTGGTCTCCATACTGCGGACCTTGTAGATCAGTGGTCTCCATACTGTGGACCTCGTGGATCAGTGGTCTCCATACTGTGGACCTTGTAGGTCAGTGGTCTCCATACTGTGGACCTCATAGATCAGTGGTCTCCATACTGTGGACCTCGTAGATCAGTGGTCTCCATACTGTGGACCTTGTAGATCAGTGGTCTCCATACTGTGGACCTTGTAGATCAGTGGTCTCCATACTGTGGACCTAGTAGGTCAGTGGTCTCCATACTGTGGACCTCGTAGATCAGTGGTCTCCATACTGTGGACCTTGTAGATCAGTGGTCTCCATACTGCGGACCTTGTAGATCAGTGGTCTCCATACTGTGGACCTCGTGGATCAGTGGTCTCCAAACTGTGGACCTTGTAGGTCAGTGGTCTCCATACTGCGAACCTGGTAGGTCAGTGGTCTCTAAACTGTAGACCTTGTAGATCAGTGGTCTCCAAACTGTGGACCTTGTAGATTAGTGGTCTCCAAGTTGCAAAACTACAACTCCGAACATGTCTTGACAGACGGTGGCACCCTTTGGCTATGGATCTTTTTCATGTGGACTCAAAATATTGTGATGCAAGTCTCGGGCGACACCCTCGGGGGGGTGCTGTAGTGGCTGCATTAGTGGTTGTTGTGTAAATTGAGTAGAGAAGAACGTTGTGATATATCTATACCTATAGGATTTGCCCACAATGACGGCAAGATTCTCCATTCCCGTGATCTCTTCACGTAAAATCCTAATTCCCTAAAGGGGTCCTCTGCTTCGAACAATCCCTGTTTTGCGTGACTGGACCTTGAGGATAAGGAGGATGTCCTGCTATTACCACCCCTGGCAGTCAGCTGTGATTTCTGGGGGTAATCCTGCAGCGCCCCCACAGGAGACATAAAGCATTACATGCTGACTCTGCTTCTGGTGATGTCCAGGATTGTCCAGGGTGTTGATCCCTTTATCTTTGAATCTGATATTACAGGGAATAGATTCTCCACCACACAGATCAGGGAGGGAATTACAGGCACCAATGGTGTCAGCTCGGAAACTATAAGTCACCGGGGATTCCTCCAACCAGAAAAACATGTGCACAGCCGGGATCACCAGAGAAACCAGTACATCACCGAGTATACACCATAGAAACACTCAACAGAACCTCTTCAGGAAGTCTCTGAACCTTCTCATGTCCCACCACCACACGTCACACCACTGTATGTCCCACCACCATATGTCACACCACCGTATGTCCCGCCACCATGTCACACCACCGTATGTCCCGCCACCGTATGTCACACCACCATATGCCCCACCACCACACGTCACACCACCATATGCCCCACCACCGTATGTCCCACCATCATATGTCACACCACCATATGTCCCCCCACCATATGTCACACCACCGTATGTCCCGCCACCGTATGTCCCACCACCACACGTCACACCACCATATGCCCCACCACCGTATGTCCCACCATCATATGTCACACCACCGTATGTCCCACCACCATATGTCACACCACCGTATGTCCTACCACTACATGTCCCACCATCATATATCCCGCCAATATATCCTACCACAATATGTCCCATCACCATATGTCCTACCACTACATGTCCCACCATCATATATCCCGCCAATATGTCCTACCACAATATGTCCTACCACAATATGTCCCACCATCGTATGTCCCACCACCGTATTTCCTACCCCCGTATGTCCCACCACTGGATGTCCTACTACCATATGTCCCGCCACCAGATGCCCCACCACATGTCCCACCAATGTATGTCCCACCACCATAAGTCCTACCTCCATATGTCCCACCACCGTATGTCCTACCACTATATGTCCTACCACCAATGCCCCCTCCATCTATAGTCACACCAGGGGGCATCACTAGTGGTCATGAGCAGGAACATCTTATATTTGTCCTTTATTGTTGTTCTGATGTCTTTGTTCTCTTCCAGGTATGAGGTGATGCAGTTTTGCTGGCTGCAGCCGGATCAGAGACCCTCAGCCGAGGAGGTGCACCTTCTTCTCTCCTACTTGAGTGTCAAGGGTGCTGGCGAGCTGGAGGAAGAGTTTGAAAAGCGCTGGAACGCTATGAAACCCAATGGTGGAGCTGATAGCGGGGGCCACCATGACACAGAGGTCTCTTCCTACCCACTACTCGAGCACTTCTCCTCAGATGGATTTCACTCGGACGGGGATGACGTTTTGACCGTCACTCAGACAAGCCAGGGGCTTAACTTTGAGTATAAGTGGGAGCGTGGACGCCATGAGCAGTACCCGCTGAGCCCCGTCTGTCAACCCTACCAAGACATGTACTACACAACAAACACTGGAGATAGAATCAGTCTGGGTGTGTCACCATCTGGGTACGAAAACAAGGACTGCAATCCCAACTCTCGTCCTCTTGAGTTGGTCCCGGTTTTGAGTGCCCGTAGTCCATCGGTGGCAGGGGACTACTACATCCGTATTGAAGAAGATCTAGGCAGCAATGTTGAGCAGGAATACAGCCCACAGCATGAAGAGCACAGTCCTAAAGAGGAACCCGGGATGGAGGAGGAGCTGTGTGATCATAATCCTTCCATAAGTCTGTCCATGGAGCCCCTGTTGGGACAAATAGACGGCTCTTCTGAAGAGACCTGTTGGCTTAGCCAGTCCCAAAACCTTAATTCTCCCTCTGGAGATGAGACAGACGACCATCCTGTCGAGGAGATTGACAGCCCCAAGGGTTATGTTGACCCTCTTGAAGCCTCTCCATTTTTTCATCAGTTATGCCAAGACCAGTCTGGTGCCGAAGAGATAGCACTGCCAGATACATCAGAAAGCGAGGACACTGCGCCGATGTGTGGAGATAGACTGGATTCTGTAAGAATAGAAGCTGAAAACGTCTCGGAGCAGAGTGAAATGTCTGAGAGGACTCCGCAACTCCCGGCATTTTCCCCACATTGGGCATCAAACATTTCATCCAACAATAATATTTCCAGTGACCCCCAGCAGCACAGCCCTGGTGTCTGGTGTAACCACCGCTCTGAAGACACCCAAGAAAATGAGGCACCCTACGGACCTGAAACATGGCAGGCCATGGAGACTGGTGAGGGAGACAACAATGCATCTATAGCTGAAGGATTGCGGGAAGATTTTTACAAAGCTGAGGAGCAAATGACACAGGAATGTTTAGAAACTCAGGTCCCACCTGGTCAGTTCTCCGAAAACACACAAACCTCTGTGTCCCAGTCTGATCATATCCCCCACCCTCTGGAGTCTCCAGATTCTGGTCAAGACATAGATTCAGGTCAAGACGTAGATTCAGGTCAAGACGTAGATTCAGGTCAAGATGTAGATTCAGGTCAAGACATAGATCCTCTTGGGGTAGGTTTGGTAAGTCATTGTGAAGTGTCTTCATGTAACCCTCCCATCACAGAAGAGGACATCATATCCAATGCTGTATCTCCAGAGGTTTCTGTTTCTCCTGAGATATGCAGCCAGGAGAAGACCATCCCTAAAGACCTCTTCCAGCTGCAGAGTGACAGTGAAGATGAGGACACCATGGAACTGACCTCAGGGGTGTATACTGACCTCTCTAGTGAGCGAGGGGATACAGCTCCATCCTTTAGGTCCTTTCAGAAACAGGTGGGCACTCCGGACTCTTTAGATTCTTTGGATATGCCATCCACGGCCAGCTCCTGTGAGGCATTCAGCCTCGGGACCTATGCCCCCTGTGCCCAGCCCAAAGCACTGGACAGCGGCTACGACACGGAAAACTATGAGTCTCCAGAGTTTGTTTTAAAGGAACCACAAGAAAACAGAGAAAGCGAAGTTTATTACCAACTAAGTCAGTCCCAGGAACAGAGCCTGGAAGCTGGAGATATGCCAATGTCCCGGTCAGTGAGCAGCGATTTACAGGGTCTAGATGCCAAGAATCCTTACCGAGATTCTGCTTATTTCTCAGACTATGACTCTTTTAATCGTGAGGAAGAGGAGGAGAGTGACCATAGAGATGAAAGAGAACAGCAGGAAGCCCCCGCTCTGCGTCCAGAGCTGGATATAGAAACCATCTCAGGAGGAAACGGTGAGGACGTATCGGGTCAATGTCTGCCCAAGGTGGAAGGAGATCTTCTGCAGATAACTCTTTCTCCTCTATCTTCATTGTTTGAGCCTCCTCTGATAGTGAGGGAAGAGTCTGTGGACGAAGGTTTGGGGTTAGAAAGTCACAAGGATTCTTCTACAGAGAAACCCAATGGACTTTCATTGGTAGAGCCGACCCCCGTACACAGGACCTTCACACTTTCCCCTGTCCAGCTGTGCCTGACCAAAACATGCATGGTCAAGCCGGGCACAGCTGGGAGCATCACCCTGACCACAGGACTGCAGGCAGAAGACAATAGAGAAGCACTGGGGGCCTCCCATTTATCCAAATGCCTTTCTCCTCCACTTATACGGAAGGAGGGTCGAGTGGGGGAGTCCCGTGATGATGATGACGAGGATGAAGAAAGTGATGACAGTGACGAGTCCGATGAAGAGCTCCGCTGCTATAACATCCAGGAGCACAGCGAAGAGAGTGAGGAGGAGCACATCACTATACCCATCGTCATCACAGACCACGGGAGTTGTGGGCACCTCAGAGGCCTCCTCAAGACCCCCAGCTTCCTGCCTCCAGCTGAACCAACCCACCTGGACCGGAAGAAGAAGGCTGTCTCGTTCTTTGATGATGTCACTGTCTACTTATTTGACCAGGTACGTTATTACTAAAAATAGAAGCAACATGAACGTGTCCTTTTCCTCCAAACTGTGGCTCTTCAGTTTCCAACAACAACCCCCAGCAATTCCCGACAGTCGATAAGGCTGCCATGACATGCTGTGGGCTGTAGTCCATTGTTTTCTCTGTAGACCTCAGTGGATGATAGGATGATGTTGATGGAGACTCCCTTCATTGATTGGATGATGATGATATCAGGGGGAAGCATTATATCAGGGGGGTGGCACTATATCATGGGGGTGGCAGGCACTATATCGGGGGGGGGGGGTGGAACTATATAAGGGGGGTGGCACTATATCAGGGGGTGGCACTATATCAGGGGGTGGCACTATATCAGGAGGAAGTACTATATCAGGGGGGTGGCACTATATCAGGGGGCAGCACTATATCAGGAGGCAGTACTATATCCAGGGGTGGCACTATATCAGGGGGTGGCACTATATCAGGGGACGGCGCTATATCAGGGGATGGCGCTATATCAGGGGGCGACGCTATATCAGGGGGGGCACTATATCAGGCGGGGTGGCACTATATCAGGGGGCGGCACTATATCAGGGAGCAGCACTATATCAGGGGGCAGCACTATATCAGGGGGGTGGAATTATATCGGGCCAGCACTATATCAGGGGGCGGCACTTTATTGGAGAGTGGCACTATATCGGGGGGCGGCACTATATCGGAGGGGCGGCACTATATGTGTATGATGTAGTGTATGATGGAGGATGTAGTGTATTATAGAGGATGTAGTGTATGATGGATGACGTAGTGTATGATGGATGACGTAGTGTATGATGGATGACGTAGTGTATGATGGAGGATGTAGTGTATGATGGAGGATGTAGTGTATGATGGAGGATGTAGTGTATGATGGAGGATGTAGTGTATGATGTAGTGTATGATGGATGACGTAGTGTATTATAGAGGATGTAGTGTATGATGGATGACGTAGTGTATGATGGAGGATGTAGTGTATGATGGAGGATGTAGTGTATGATGGAGGATGTAGTGTATGATGGAAGATGTAGTGTATGATGGAGGATGTAGTGTATGATGGAGGATGTAGTGTATGATGGAGGATGTAGTGTATGATGTAGTGTATGATGGAGGATGTAGTGTATGATGTAGTGTATGATGGAGGATATAGTGTATGATGGAGGATGTAGTGTATCATGTAGTGTATGATGGAGGATGTAGTGTATGATGGAGGATGTAGTGTATGATGGAAGATGTAGTGTATGATGGAGGATGTAGTGTATGATGGAGGATGTAGTGTATGATTGATGGATGACGTAGTGTATTATAGAGGATGTAGTGTATGATGGAGGATGTAGTGTATGATGGAAGATGTAGTGTATGATGGAAGATGTAGTGTATGATGGAGGATGTAGTGTATGATGTATGATGTAGTGTATGATGGATGACGTAGTGTATTATAGAGGATGTAGTGTATGATGGAGGATGTAGTGTATGATGGAAGATGTAGTGTATGATGGAAGATGTAGTGTATGATGGAGGATGTAGTGTATGATGGAGGATGTAGTGTATGATGGAAGATGTAGTGTATGATGGAAGATGTAGTGTATGATGGAGGATGTAGTGTATGATGTATGATGTAGTGTATGATGGATGACGTAGTGTATTATAGAGGATGTAGTGTATGTTGGAGGATGTAGTGTATGATGGAGGATGTAGTGTATGATGGAGGATGTAGTGTATGATGGATGACGTAGTGTATTATGGAGGATGTAGTGTATGATGGAGGATGTAGTGTATGATGGAAGATGTAGTGTATGATGGAAGATGTAGTGTATGATGGAGGATGTAGTGTATGATGGAGGATGTAGTGTATGATGGAAGATGTAGTGTATGATGGAAGATGTAGTGTATGATGGAGGATGTAGTGTATGATCGAAGATGTAGTGTATGATGGAAGATGTAGTGTATGATGGAAGATGTAGTGTATGATGGAGGATGTAGTGTATGATGGAGGATGTAGTGTATGATGGAGGATGTAGTGTATGATGGAAGATGTAGTGTATGATGGAGGATATAGTGTATGATGGAGGATGTAGTGTATGATGTAGTGTATGATGGAGGATGTAGTGTATGATGGATGACGTAGTGTATGATGGAGGATGCAGTGTATGATGGAAGATGTAGTGTATGATGGAAGATGTAGTGTATGATGGATGACGTAGTGTATGATGGAGGATGTAGTGTATGATGGATGACGTAGTGTATGATGGAGGATGTACTATGTGAGGGACCCTGGTTCCGTCTGTAGAGACCCTCTCAGGACCTAGCTTCTGTCTGTAGAGACCCTCTCAGGACCTTGGTTCTGTCTGTAGAGACCCTCTCGGGACCTTGCTTCTGTCTGTAGAGACCCTCTCAGGACCTTGGTTCTGTCTGTAGAGACCCTCTCAGGACCTTGGTTCCGTCTGTAGAGACCCTCTCAGGACCTTGCTTCTGTCTGTAGAGACCCTCTCAGGACCTTGCTTCTGTCTGTAGAGACCCTCTCAGGACTTTGGTTCTCTCTGTAGAGACCCTCTCAGGACCTTGGTTCTGTCTGTAGAGACCCTCTCAGGACCTTGGTTCTCTCTGTAGAGACCCTCTCAGGACCTTGGTTCTGTCTGTAGAGACCCTCTCAGGACCTTGGTTCTCTCTGTAGAGACCCTCTCAGGACCTTGGTTCTGTCTGTAGAGACCCTCTCAGGACCTTGGTTCTGTCTGTAGAGACCCTCTCAGGACCTTGGTTCTCTCTGTAGAGACCCTCTCAGGACCTTGGTTCTGTCTGTAGAGACCCTCTCAGGACCTTGGTTCTGTCTGTAGAGACCCTCTCGGGACCTTGGTTCTGTCTGTAGAGACCCTCTCGGGACCTCGGTTCTGTCTGTAGAGACCCTCTCAGGACCTTGGTTCTGTCTGTAGAGACCCTCTCGGGACCTTGGTTCTGTCTGTAGAGACCCTCTCAGGACCTTGGTTCTGTCTGTAGAGACCCTCTCAGGACCTTGGTTCTGTCTGTAGAGACCCTCTCAGGACCTTGGTTCTGTCTGTAGAGACCCTCTCGGGACCTTTTTTCTGTCTGTAGAGACCCTCTCGGGACCTTGGTTCTGTCTGTAGAGACCCTCTCAGGACCTTGGTTCTGTCTGTTGAGACCCTGTCGGGACCTTTTTTCTGTCTGTAGAGACCCTCTCGGGACCTTGGTTCTGTCTGTAGAGACCCTCTCGGGACCTTGGTTCTGTCTGTAGAGACCCTCTCAGGACCTTGGTTCTGTCTGTAGAGACCCTCTCGGGACCTTGGTTCTGTCTGTAGAGACCCTCTCGGGACCTTGGTTCTGTCTGTAGAGACCCTCTCGGGACCTTGGTTCTGTCTGTAGAGACCCTCTCGGGACCTTGGTTCTGTCTGTAGAGACCCTCTCGGGACCTTGGTTCTGTCTGTAGAGACCCTCTTGGGACCTTTTTTCTGTCTGTAGAGACCCTCTCAGGACTTTGGTTCTCTCTGTAGAGACCCTCTCAGGACCTTGGTTCTGTCTGTAGAGACCCTCTCAGGACCTCGGTTCTTTCTGTAGAGACCCTCTCAGGACCTTGCTTCTGTCTGTAGAGACCCTCTCAGGACCTTGGTTCTGTCTGTAGAGACCCTCTGGGGACCTTGGTTCTGTCTGTAGAGACCCTCTCAGGACCTTTGCTGTCTCTTTGGTTTCAGGAGAGCCCAACACTGGAGGTGCCGGATCAGGAACTCCCAGAACTTCCTCCTGTTCTGCCGATGACCTTTAAGGAGCCCACAAACCACCTATTAGGTAAGGAGGGGAGGGGGCAGCTGCAGGACGTTGCACTTCTGTGGGGTCAGAGGTCGTGTACTTACAGTGTGTGGCACTACGGTCAATAACAATGAGCCCCTCCAGTCCCTCCTCTGGGGGCTTCACACCAGTGTCCCCCATAGCCGCACCTCAGACCTACGTCAGGCCCCTCCTGGTTGACATCATCTCTTGTTTGGCCCCGATTGGCCCTGAGCGGGCAGGGGCCACGTTCTGTCCACGGTAGATGAGGAGGAGCGGATCAGGGACGTCATGGGACTCGTCCATCTTCCTTTTATTTCTCCAGTTTATGTAAAATGAAACAATGAAGCGACTTTGTCCCCTCCGTGTGTGAACAGGAGATGAGAACGTCCCATCCGTATTATTATTACGTAACGTCGCTTCATTTATCACCTTTAATGTATTGGGGGCGGAGTCCTTCTTTACACTGGATTAACCCTGTGGGAGCCGGTGCCGTGTACCTGGTGGGGCAGATTGGTGACGGACAGATTGGTGACGTACATCGGCTTTAAGATGAGATAATCCCGTAATGTGACCCCCGGGAAGCGATACGGGGGAGGATAGAACATTATATCCGCCATGTTATCTCCTGGACCATCCCCTCATTATATCAGTGCAGATCAAGGCCGGCTTGTAGGAGATGGCGGCCATATTAGTTGTCACCCGCGCTCCTAGTGATCTGTATGGGGAGAAGGACATTGTCTTGGACTTGTAGGGGATGGCGGCCATATTGGTTGTCACCCGCACCCCTAGTGATCTTTAAGGGGAGAAGGACATTGTCTTGGACTTGTAGGGGATGGCGGCCATATTGGTTGTCACCCGCGCTGCTAGAGATCTGTTTGGTGAGAAGGACATTGTCTTTGACATGTAGGGGATGGCGGCCATATTGGTTATCAACTGCGCTCCTAGTGATCTGTATGGGGAGAAAGACATTGTCTGACACTTGTAGGAGATGGCGGCCATATTGGTTGTCACCCGCACTCCTAGTGATCTGTATGGTGAGAAGGACATTGTCTGATACTTGTAGGGGATGGCAGCCATATTGGTTGTGCCCGAACCCCTAGTGATCTGTATGGGGAGAAGGACATTGTCTGACACATGTAGAAGATGGCGGCCATATTGGTTGTACCCGAACCCCTAGTGATCTGTATGGGGAGAAGGACATTGTCTGACACTTGTAGAAGATGGCGGCCATATTGGTTGTCACCCGCACCCCTAGTGATCTGTATGGGGAGAAGGACATTGTCTGAAACATGTAGGAGGTGGCGGCCATATTGGTTGTCGCCCGCACCCCTAGTGATCTGTATGGGGAGAAGGACATTGTCTGACACTTGTAGAGGATGGTGGCCATATTGGTTGTCACCCGCACCCCTAGTGATCTGTATGGGGAGAAGGACATTGTCTTGGAATTGTAGGGGATGGCGGCCATATTGGTTGTCACCCGCACCCCTAGTGATCTGTATGGGGAGAAGGACATTGTCTTGGAATTGTAGGGGATGGCGGCCATATTGGTTATCACCCGCACCCCTAGTGATCTGTATGGGGAGAAGGACATTGTCTTGGACTTGTAGGAGATGGCGGCCATATTGGTTGTCACCCGCACTCCTAGTGATCTGTATGGTGAGAAGGACATTGTCTGACATTTGTAGGGGATGGCGGCCATATTGGTTGTCACCCGCACCCCTAGTGATCTGTATGGTGAGAAGGACATTGTCTGACATTTGTAGGGAATGGCGGCCATATTGGTTGTCACCCGCACCCCTAGTGATCTGTATGGGGAGAAGGACATTGTCTTGGACTTGTAGGAGATGGCGGCCATATTGGTTGTCACCCGACCCCCTAGTGATCTGTATGGGGAGAAAGACATTGTCTTGGACTTGTAGGGGATGGCGGCCATATTGGTTGTCACACGCACCCCTAGTGATCTGTATGGGGAGAAGGACATTGTCTTGGACTTGTAGGGGATTGCGGCCATATTGGTTGTCACCCACACCCCTAGTGATCTATATGGGGAGAAGGACATTGCCTTGGACTTGTAGAAGATGGTGGCCATATTGGTTGTCACCCACACCCCTAGTGATCTGTATGGTGAGAAGGACATTGTCTTGGACTTGTAGGAGATGGCGGCCATATTGGTTGTCACCCGACCCCTAGTGATCTGTATGGGGAGAAAGACATGGTCTTGGACTTGTAGGGGATGGCGGCCATATTGGTTATCACCTGCACTCCTAGTGATCTGTATTTGGAGAAGGACAATGTCTTGGACTTGAAGGAGGTGGCGGCCATATTGGTTGTCCCCCACCCCCCTAGTGATCTGTATGGGGAGAAGGATATTGTCTGACACTTGTAGGGGATGGCGGCCATATTGGTTGTCGCCCGCACCCCTAGTGATCTGTATGGTCATAAGGTCATTGTCTGACACTTGTAGGAGATGGCGGCCATATTGGTTTTTACCCGCACTCCTAGTGATCTGTATGGGGAGAAGGACATTGTCTTGGACTTGTAGGGGATGGTGGCCATATTGGTTGTACCCCGCACCCCTAGTGATCTGTATGGGGAGAAGGACATTGTCTTGGACTTGTAGGAGATGGCGGCCATATTGGTTGTCACCCGAACCCCTAGTTATCTGTATGGTGAGAAGGACATTGTCTTGGACTTTTAGGGGATGGCGGCCATATTGGTTGTCACCCGCACTCCCAGTGATCTGTATGGTGAGAAGGACATTGTCTTGCACTTGTAGGAAATGGCGGCCATTTTGGTTGTCACCCGCACCCCTAGTGATCTGTATGGGGAAAAGAATATTGTCTTGGACTTGTAGGGGATGGCGGCCGTATTGGTTGTCACCCGCACTCCTAGTGATCTGTATGGTGAGAAGGACATTGTCTTGGACTTGTAGGGGATGGCGGCCATATTGGTTGTCACCTGCACTCCTAGTGATCTCTATGGAGAGAAAGACATTGTCTTGGACTTGTAGGAGATGGCGGCCATATTGGTTGTCACCTGCACTCCTAGTGATCTGTATGGGGAGAAGGACATTGTCTTGGACTTGTAGGGGATTGTGGCCATATTGGTTGTCACCTGCACTCCTAGTGATCTGTATGGGGAGAAGGACATTGTCTTGGACTTGTAGGAGATGGCGGCCATATTGGTTGTCACCCGCACCCCTAGTGATCTATATGGGGAGAAAGACATTGTCTTGGACTTGTAGGGGATGGCGGCCATATTGGTTTTCACCCGCGATCCTAGTGATCTATATGGGGAGAAAGACATTGTCTTGGACTTGTAGGGGATGGCGGCCATATTGGTTGTCACACGCACTCCTAGTGATCTGCATGGGGAGAAGGACATTGCCTTGGACTTGAAGGAGATGGCGGCCATATTGGTTGTCACCCGACCCCCTAGTGATCTGTATGGGGAGAAAGACATGGTCTTGGACTTGTAGGGGATGGCGGCCATATTGGTTATCACCTGCACTCCTAGTGATCTGTATGGGGAGAAGGACATTGTCTTGGACTTGTAGGGGATGGCGGCCATATTGGTTATCACCGCACCCTAGTGATCTGTATTTGGAGAAGGACAATGTCTTGGACTTGAAGGAGGTGGCGGCCATATTGGTTGTCCCCCACCCCCCTAGTGATCTGTATGGGGAGAAGGATATTGTCTGACACATGTAGGGGATGGCGGCCATATTGGTTGTCGCCCGCACCCCTAGTGATCTGTATGGTCAGAAGGACATTGTCTGACACCTGTAGGAGATGGCGGCCATATTGGTTTTTACCCGCACTCCTAGTGATCTGTATGGGGAGAAGGACATTGTCTTGGACTTGTAGGGGATGGCGGCCATATTGGTTGTACCCCGCACCCCTAGTGATCTGTATGGGGAGAAGGACATTGTCTTGGACTTGTAGGAGATGGCGGCCATATTGGTTGTCACCCGCACTCCCAGTGATCTGTATGGTGAGAAGGACATTGTCTTGGACTTGTAGGAGATGGCGGCCATTTTGGTTGTCACCCGCACCCCTAGTGATTTGTATGTGGAAAAGGACATTGTCTTGGACTTGAAGGAGGTGGCGGCCATATTGGTTGTCACCTGCACTCCTAGTGATCTGTATGGGGAGAAGGACATTGTCTTGGACTTGTAGGGGATTGCGGCCATATTGGTTGTCACCCGCACCCCTAGTGATCTATATGGGGAGAAAGACATTGCCTTGAACTTGTAGGGGATGGTGGCCATATTGGTTGTCACCCGCACCCCTATTGATTTGTATGGGGAAAAGGACATTGTCTTGGACTTGTAGGGGATGGCGGCCATATTGGTTGTCACCCGCGCTCCTAGTGATCTCTATGGAGAGAAAGACATTGTCTTGAACTTGTAGGAGATGGTGGCCATATTGGTTGTCACCCGCACCCCTAGTGATCTGTTGGGGAGAAGGACATTGTCTTGGACTTGTAGGAGATGGCGGCCATATTGGTTGTCACCTGCACTCCTAGTGATCTGTATGGGGAGAAGGACATTGTCTTGGACTTGTAGGGGATTGTGGCCATATTGGTTGTCATCCGCACCCCTAGTGATCTATATGGGGAGAAAGACATTGTCTTTGACTTGTAGGGGATGGCGGCCATATTGGTTTTCACCCGCGTTCCTAGTGATCTATATGGGGAGAAAGACATTGTCTTGGACTTGTAGGGGATGGTGGCCATATTGGTTGTCACCCGCACCCCTAGTGATCTATATGGGGAGAAGGACATTGCCTTGGACTTGAAGGAGATGGCGGCCATATTGGTTGTCACCCGACCCCCTAGTGATCTGTATGGGGAGAAAGACATGGTCTTGGACTTGTAGGGGATGGCGGCCATATTGGTTATCACCTGCACTCCTAGTGATCTGTATGGGGAGAAGGACATTGTCTTGGACTTGTAGGGGATTGCGGCCATATTGGTTGTCACCCGCACGCCTAGTGATCTATATGGGGAGAAGGACATTGCCTTGGACTTGTAGAAGATGGCGGCCATATTGGTTGTCACCCGCACCCCTAGTGATCTGTATGGTGAGAAGGACATTGTCTTGGACTTGTAGGAGATGGCGGCCATATTGGTTGTCACCTGACCCCCTAGTGATCTGTATGGGGAGAAAGACATGGTCTTGGACTTGTAGGGTATGGTGGCCATATTGGTTATCACCTGCACTCCTAGTGATCTGTATTTGGAGAAGGACAATGTCTTGGACTTGAAGGAGGTGGCGGCCATATTGGTTGTCCCCCACCCCCTAGTGATCTGTATGGGGAGAAGGATATTGTCTGACACTTGTAGGGGATGGCGGCCATATTGGTTGTCGCCCACACCCCTAGTGATCTGTATGGTCATAAGGACATTGTCTGACACTTGTAGGAGATGGCGGCCATATTGGTTTTTACCCGCACTCCTAGTGATCTGTATGGGGAGAAGGACATTGTCTTGGACTTGTAGGGGATGGCGGCCATATTGGTTGTACCCCGCACCCCTAGTGAGCTGTATGGGGAGAAGGACATTGTCTTGGACTTGTAGGAGATGGCGGCCATATTGGTTGTCACCCGAACCCCTAGTTATCTGTATGGTGAGAAGGACATTGTCTTGGACTTTTAGGGGATGGCGGCCATATTGGTTGTCACCCGCACTCCCAGTGATCTGTATGGTGAGAAGGACATTGTCTTGCACTTGTAGGAAATGGCGGCCATTTTGGTTGTCACCCGCACCCCTAGTGATCTGTATGGGGAAAAGGACATTGTCTTGGACTTGTAGGGGATGGCGGCCATATTGGTTGTCACCCGCACTCCTAGTGATCTGTATGGTGAGAAGGACATTGTCTTGGACTTGTAGGGGATGGCGGCCATATTGGTTGTCACCTGCACTCCTAGTGATCTCTATGGAGAGAAAGACATTGTCTTGAACTTGTAGGAGATGGTGGCCATATTGGTTGTCACCCGCACCCCTAGTGATCTGTTGGGGAGAATGACATTGTCTTGGACTTGTAGGAGATGGCGGCCATATTGGTTGTCACCCGCACCCCTAGTGATCTATATGGGGAGAAAGACATTGTCTTGGACTTGTAGGGGATGGCGGCCATATTGGTTGTCACCTGCGCTCCTAGTGATCTATATGGGGAGAGAGACATTGTCTTGGACTTGTAGGGGATGGCGGCCATATTGGTTGTCACACGCACTCCTAGTGATCTGCATGGGGAGAAGGACATTGCCTTGGACTTGAAGGAGATGGCGGCCATATTGGTTGTCACCCGACCCCCTAGTGATCTGTATGGGGAGAAAGACATGGTCTTGGACTTGTAGGGGATGGCGGCCATATTGGTTATCACCGCACCCTAGAGATCTGTATTTGGAGAAGGACAATGTCTTGGACTTGAAGGAGGTGGCGGCCATATTGGTTTACCCCCACCCCCCTAGTGATCTGTATGGGGAGAAGGATATTGTCTGACACTTGTAGGGGATGGCGGCCATATTGGTTGTCGCCCGCACCCCTAGTGATCTGTATGGTCAGAAGGACATTGTCTGACACCTGTAGGAGATGGTGGCCATATTGATTTTTACCCGCACTCCTAGTGATCTGTATGGGGAGAAGGACATTGTCTTGGACTTGTAGGGGATGGCGGCCATATTGGTTGTACCCCGCACCCCTAGTGATCTGTATGGGGAGAAGGACATTGTCTTGGACTTGTAGGAGATGGCGGCCATATTGGTTGTCACCGCACCCCTAGTGATCTGTATGGGGAGAAGGACATTGCCTTGGACTTGTAGGAGATGGCGGCCATATTGGTTGTCACCCGCACCCCTAGTTATCTGTATGGTGAGAAGGACATTGTCTTGGACTTGTAGGGGATGGCAGCCATATTGGTTGTCACCCGCACTCCCAGTGATCTGTATGGGGAGATGGACCTTGTCTGACACTTTTAAGGGATGGCGGCCATATTGGTTGTCACCCGCACTCCTAGTGATCTGTATGGGGAGATAGACCTTGTCTCACACTTGTAGGAGATGGCGGCCATATTGGTTGTCACCCGTACTCCCAGTGATCTGTATGGGGAGAAGGACATTGTCTCACACTTGTAGGGGATGGCGGCCATATTGGTTGTCACCTGCACTCCTAGTGATCTGTATGGGGAGAAGGACATTGTCTGACACTTGTAGGGGATGGCGGCCATATTGGTTGTCACCCGCACTCCTAGTGATCTGTATGGGGAGAAGGACATTGTGGGACATGTATCAATAATGGTGTAGCAATGTGTGATTTTATGTATGTTTTTTGCATCATATGGAGCATATTTGCGCCAAAATTATAAATTGTCGTACGCAAGTTTGTAATTTTTGCACAAATGTAGCCCTACAAAAGGTGCAGACCCCAGAATTCCAGGCAGTAAATCTGACTTTGGGACACTCTATTGTTGTAGCTATTTTCTCTGTCACTTTATTCATGGTGTAGATTTGCGCCTAAATGAAGGTATTTGCACTTAACTTGAGCCAAATCAAAAAGTCACAATTAATGAATTCCAGACCAAAGAATGATTGTAACTGAAATCACGACTAACAAAGTGAAATCAGTGATTTTGTTCTAAACCATGTGGCGTAATTGTTTGTCGCAAAAAGTGACATAAAAGGAAATTTGAGACAAATCACAGTAAAAAAAAAACAGGGTAAAATCCTTCATACAAACCCCACATTGTCTGACACTTGTAGGAGATGGCGGCCATATTGGTTGTCTACCGCACTCCTAGTGATCTGTATGGTGAGAAGGACATTGTCTGACACTTGTAGGAGATGGCGGCCATATTGGTTGTCACCCGCACCCCTAGTGATCTGTATTTGGAGGACATTGTCTTGGACTTGTAGGGGATGGCGGCCATATTGGTTGTCACCCGCACCCCTAGTGATCTTTAAGGGGAGAAGGACATTGTCTTGGACTTGTAGGGGATGGCGGCCATATTGGTTGTCACCCGCACTCCTAGTGATCTGTATGGGGAGAAGGACATTGTCTGACACTTGTAGGAGATAGCGGCCATATTGGGGTTCACCCGCACCCCTAGTGATCTGTATGGGGAGAAGGACATTGTCTTGGACTTGTAGGGGATGGCGGCCATATTGGTTGTCACCCGCACTTCTAGTGATCTGTATGGGGAGAAGGACATTGTCTGACACTTGTAGGAGATGGCGGCCATATTGGTTGTCTCCCGCACTCCTAGTGATCTGTATGGGGAGAAGGACATTGTCTTGGACTTGTAGGGGATGGCGGCCATATTGGTTGTCACCCGCACCCCTAGTTATCTGTATGGGGAGAAGGACCTTGTCTGACACTTGTAGGAGATGGCGGCCATATTGGTTGTCATCCGCACTCCTAGTGATCTGGAAGGGGAGAAGGACCTTGTCTGACACTTGTAGGAGATGGCGGCCATATTGGTTGTCACCCGCACTCCTAGTGATCTGTATGGGGAGAAGGACATTGTCTTGGATGGCGGCCATATTGGTTGATTCTTCTTTCTCTTACAGGTGGCGATGACTTCGGGTGGGAGGAGTCGTTGCCCGGTAAATCGGTGAAATCTTCCTTTGTCACCTCGCTACCGCCGGTGGTGCTGAACAGTGCAGTCGACCACGCTCCAGATCCTGTGCCAGCACCTCTGCCTGTTTCAGTGCCCATTCCTGTGCCTGTCCAGAAGCCACAGCTGCCTGTTCAGTTTTCCAGATTTAGCGTCTCTCCTACTGCTGTGTCCCGATTCTCTATAACTCACGTGGCGGACAGTGTGGTGGGACCCCTGGAAGGTGAGGACCGGATCAGGTAAACGCTGCCTATAGTTGTCACCTCCTGCAGCCCCTGGGGCCACAACCGGCTTACTCATAGGGAGGCCCAGGTGGATGGGAGGAAGTGCCTGCAGAGGGGGACATTTTTGATCCCAGAGGGTGGGGGGAGGTTTGTGGGGTCTCTATCCTTGTGATGAATGACATCTGCACCGGCCCCCCCTTCAGCATTGTATGATGGCTGACAACAGGGAGCACTCTTCTATTCCCCTATAAGTTGTTGTGAGGTGTTTTTGTCTTTGCTCACCTATCATCTCACTGCAGGTGGAGCAGCCCAATAAAGCATAGCCGTTATGTCAGGTCATAGTGTCATATTCGGGGGTACAGTATGTTACAGTATTATATTTAGGGGGTACAGTGTGTGGCAGTATTATATTCAGAGGGTACAGTGTGTGGCAGTATTATATTCAGAGGGTACAATGTGTGGTAGTATTATATTCAGAGGGTACAATGTGTGGCAGTATTATATTAAGAGGGTACAGTATGTGGCAGTATTATATTCAGAGGGTACAGTGTGTGGCAGTATTATATTCAGGGGGTGCAGTATGTGGCAGTATTATATTCAGAGGGTACAATATGTGGCAGTATTCAGAGGGTACAGGGTGTGTCAGTATTATATTCAGGAGTACAGGGTGTGGCAGTATTATATTCAGAGGATACAGTATGTGGCAGTATTATATTCAGGGGTACAGGGTGTGGCAGTATTATATTTAGGGGTACAGTGTGTGGCAGTATTATATTCAGAGGGTGCAGTACGTGGCAGTATTATATTCAGGGGTACAGTATGTGGCAGTATTATATTCAGGGGTACAGTGTGTGGCAGTATTATATTATGAGGGTACAGTACGTGGCAGTATTATATTCAGGGATAGAGTATGTGGCAGTATTATATTCAGGGGTACAGTGTGTGGCAGTATTATATTCGGGTGTACAGTGTGTGGCAGTATTATATTCGGGTGTACAGTATGTGGCAGTATTAAATTTAGGGGGTACAGAGTGTGGCAGTATTATAATCAGAGAGTACAGTGTGTGGCAGTATTATATTCAGAGAGTACAGTGTGTGGCAGTATTATATTCATAGGATACAGTGTGTGGCAGTATTATATTCAGGGGTACAGTGTGTGGCAGTATTATATGCAGGGGGTACAGTGTGTGACAGTATTATATTCAGGGTTACAGTATGTGGCAGTATTATATTCAGGGGTAGTGTGTGGCAGTATTATATTCAGGGTTACAGTATGTGGCAGTATTATATTCAGGGTGTACAGTGTGCGGCAGTATTATATTCATGGGTACAGAGTGTGGCAGTATTATATTCAGGGGGTACAGTGTGTGGCAGTATTATATACAGGGGGTACAGGGTGTGGCAGTATTATATGCAGGGTAACAGTATGTGGCAGTATTATATTCAGGGTGTACAGTGTGTGGCAGTATTATATTCAGGGGGTACAGGGTGTGGCAGTATTATATTCAGGGGCACAGTGTGTGGCAGTATTATATTCAGGGTGTACAGTGTGTGGCAGTATTTTATTCATAGGGTACATTGGGTGGCAGTATTATATTCAGAGGGTACAATGTGTGGTACTATTATATTTAGAGGGTACAGTGTGTGGCGGTATTATATTCAGAGGGTACAATGTGTGGCAGTATTATATTCAGAGGGTACAGTGTGTGGTGGAATTATATTCAGAGGGTACAATGTGTGGCAGTATTATATTCAGAGGGTACAGTGTGTGGCAGTATTATATTCAGAGGGTACAGTGTCTGGCAGTATTATATTCAAAGGGTACAATGTGTGGCAGTATTATATTCAGAGGGCACAGTGTGTGGCAGTATTATATTCAGAGGGTACAGTGTGTTGCAGTATTATATTCAAAGGGTACAATGTGTGGCAGTATTATATCCAAAGGGTACAATGTGTGGCAGTATTATATTCAGAGGGCACAGTGTGTGGCAGTATTATATTCAGAGGGCACAGTGTGTGGCAGTATTATATTCAGAGGGTACAGTGTGTTGCAGTATTATATTCAAAGGGTACAATGTGTGGCAGTATTATATCCAAAGGGTACAATGTGTGGCAGTATTATATTCAGAGGTACAGTGTGTGGCAGTATTATATTCAGAGGGCACAGTGTATGGCAGTATTATATTCAGGGGTAGTGTGTGGCAGTATTATATTCGGGGTTACAGTATGTGGAAGTATTATATTCAGGGTGTACAGTGTGTGGCAGTATTATATTCATGGGTACAGTGTGTGGCAGTATTATATTTAGAGTGTACAATGTGTGGCAGTATTATATTCAGGGGTAAAGTGGGTGGCAGTATTATATTCAGGGTGTACAGTGAGTGGCAGTATTATATTCATAGGGTACAGTATGTGGCAGTATTATATTCAGGTGCACAATGTGTGGCAGTATTATATTCAGAGGGCACAGTGTGTGGCAGTATTATATTCAGAGGGTACAGGGTGTCGCAGTATTATATTCAGAGGGTACAATGTGTGGCAGTATTATATTCAGAGGGTACAATATGTGGCAGTATTATATTAAGAGGACACTGTGTGGCAGTATTATATTCAGGGGTTCAGTGGTTGGCAGTATTATATTCAGGGGAACAGTGTGTGGCAGTATTATATTTAGGGGAAACATTGTGTAGTATTATATTCAGGGGAAACAGTGTTTAGTATTATATTCAGGGGAACAGTGTGTAGCAGTATTATATTCAGAGGGTACAGTGTGTGGCAGTATTATATTCAGAGAGTACAGTATGTGGCAGTATTATATTCAGAGGGTACAGTATTTGGCAGTATTATATTCTGGGGTACAGTGTGTGGCAGTTTTATATTCCGGGGTGCAGTGGTTGGCAGCATTATATTCAGGGGCACACTGTGTGGTAGTATTATATTCAGAGAGTGCAGTGTGTGGCAGTGTTATATTCAGAGAGTACAGTGTGTGGCAGTATTATATTCAGAGTGTGCAGTATATGGAAGTATTATATTCAGGGGATACAGTGTGTAGTATTATATTCAGGGGTACAGTGTGTAGCAGTATTATATTCAGAGAGTACAGTGTGTAGCAGTATTATATTCAGGGGTACAGTGTGTAGAAGTATTATATTCAGAGAGTACAGTGTGTAGCAGTATTATATTCAGGGGGTACAATGTGTGGCAGTATTATATCCATGGGTACAGTGTGTGGCAGTATTATATTCAGGGCTACAGTGTGTGGCAGTATTATATTCATGGGTACAGTGTGTGGCAGTATTATATTCAGAGGGTACAGTGTGTGCAGTATTATATTCAGGGGTACAATGTGAGGCAGTATTATATTCAGGGGTACAATGTGTGGTAGTATTATATTCAAGGGTACAGTGTGTGCTAGTATTATATTCAGGGGTACAATGTGTGGCAGTATTATATTCAGGGCTACAGTGTGTGGCAGTATTATATTCATGGGTACAGTGTGTGGCAGTATTATATTCAGGGGTACAATGTGAGGCAGTATTATATTCAGGGGTACAATGTGTGGTAGTATTATATTCAAGGGTACAGTGTGTGCTAGTATTATATTCAGGGGTACAGTGTGTGGCAGTATTATATTCAGGGCATACAGTGTGTGGTGTATTATATTCAGAGAGTACAGTGTGTGCCAGTATTATATTCAGAGAGTACAGTGTGTGGCAGTATTATATTCAGGGGGTACAGTGTGTGGCAGTATTATATTCAGTGGTACAATGTGTGGCAGTATTATATTCAGGGGGTACAGCGTGTGGCAGTATTATATTCAGGGGTACAGTGTGTGGCAGTATTATATTCATAGAGTACAGTGTGTGCCAGTATTATATTCAGAGAGAACAGTGTGTGGCAGTATTATATTCAGTGGGTACAGTGTGTGGCAGTAATATATTCAGTGGGTACAGTGTGTGGCTGTATTATATTCAGGGGTACAGTATGTGGCAGTATTATATTGTGGGTTACAGTATATGGCAGTATTATATTCAGGGGTACAGTGTGTGGCAGTATTATATTCAGGGGTACAGTATGTGGCAGTATTATATTCAGGGGTGCAGTATGTGGCAGTATTATATTCAGGGGTACAGTGTGTGGAAGTATTATAATCAGATGGTACAGTGTGTGGCAGTATTATATTCAGATGGTACAGTGTGTGGCAGTATTATATTCAGAGGGTACAGTGTGTGGCAGTATTATATTCAGGGGTACAGTGTGTGCCAGTATTATATTCAGAGAGTAAAATGTGTGGCAGTATTATATTCAGGGGGTACAGTGTGTGGCAGTATTATATTCAGGGGGTACAGTGTGTGGCAGTATTATATTCAGGGGTACAGTGTGTGCCAGTAATATATTCAGAGAGTAAAATGTGTGGCAGTATTATATTCAGGGGGTACAATGTGTGGCAGTATTATATTCAGAGAGTACAGTGTGTGGCAGTGTTATGTTCAGAGAGTACAGTGTGTGGCAGTATTATATTCAGGGGTACAGTGTGTGGCAGTATTATATTCAGGGGTACAGTGTGTGGCAGTATTATATTCAGGGTTACATTATGTGGCAGTATTATATTCAGGGGGTACAGTGTGTGGCAGAATTTTATTCAGGGGTACATTGTGTGGCAGTATTATATTCAGTGCGTACAATGTGTGGCAGTATTATATTCAGGGGTACAGTGTGTGGCAGTATTATATTCAGGGGTATAGTGTGTGGCAGTATTATATTCAGGGGTGCAGTATATGGCAGTATTATGTTCAGGGGGTACAGTGTGTGGCAGTATTATATTCAGGGGTACAGTGTGTGGCAGTATTATATTCAGATGGTACAGTGTGTGGCAGTATTATATTCAGAGGGTACAGTGTGTGGCAGTATTATATTCAGGGGTACAGTGTGTGCCAGTATTATATTCAGAGAGTAAAATGTGTGGCAGTATTATATTCAGGGGGTACAGTGTGTGGCAGTATTATATTCAGGGGTACAGTGTGTTGCAGTATTATATTCAGGGGGTACAGTGTGTGGCAGTATTATATTCAGGGGTACAGTGTGTGCCAGTAATATATTCAGAGAGTAAAATGTGTGGCAGTATTATATTCAGGGGGTACAATGTGTGGCAGTATTATATTCAGAGAGTGCAGTGTGTGGCAGTGTTATGTTCAGAGAGTACAGTGTGTGGCAGTATTATATTCAGGGGGTACAGTGTGTGGCAGTATTATATTCAGGGGTACAGTGTGTGGCAGTATTATATTCAGGGTTACATTATGTGGCAGTATTATATTCAGGGGGTACAGTGTGTGGCAGAATTTTATTCAGGGGTACATTGTGTGGCAGTATTATATTCAGTGCGTACAATGTGTGGCAGTATTATATTCAGGAGTACAGTGTGTGGCAGTATTATATTCAGGGGTATAGTGTGTGGCAGTATTATTTTCAGGGGTACAGTGTGTGGTAGTATTATATTCAGAGGGCACAGTGTGTGGCAGTATTATTTTCAGGGGTAGAGTGTGTGGCAGTATTATATTCAGAGGGCACAGTTTGTGGCAGTATTATATTCAGGGTGCAGTGTGTGGCAGTATTATATTCAGGAGTACAGTATGTGGCAGTATTATATTCAGGGTTACAGTATATGGCAGTATTATATTCAGGGGGTACAGTGTGTGGCAGTATTATATTCAGGGGTACAGTGTGTGGCAGTATTATATTCAGAGGGCACAGTTTGTGGCAGTATTATATTCAGGGGTACAGTATGTGGCAGTATTATATTCAGGGTTACAGTATATGGCAGTATTATGTTCAGGGGGTACAGTGTGTGCCAGTATTATATTCAGAGAGAACAGTGTGTGGCAGTATTATATTCAGTGGGTACAGTGTGTGGCAGTAATATATTCAGTGGGTACAGTGTGTGGCAGTATTATATTCAGGGGTACAGTGTGTGGCAGTATTATATTCAGGGTACAGTGTGTGGCAGTATTATATTGTGGGTTACAGTACATGGCAGTATTATATTCAGGGGGTACAGTGTGTGGCAGTATTATATTCAGGGGTACAGTATGTGGCAGTATTATATTCAGGGGTACAGTATGTGGCAGTATTATATTCAGGGGTACAGTATGTGGCAGTATTATATTCAGGGGTACAGTGTGTGGCAGTACTATAATAAGATGGTACAGTGTGTGGCAGTATTATATTCAGATGGTACAGTGTGTGGCAGTATTATATTCAGAGGGTACAGTGTGTGCCAGTATTATATTCAGAGAGTAAAATGTGTGGCAGTATTATATTCAGGGGGTACAGTGTGTGACAGTATTATATTCAGGGGGTACAGTGTGTGGCAGTATTATATTCAGGGGTACAGTGTGTTGCAGTATTATATTCAGGGGTACAGTGTGTGCCAGTATTATATTCAGAGAGTAAAATGTGTGGCAGTATTATATTCAGGGTTACATTATGTGGCAGTATTATATTCAGGGGGTACAGTGTGTGGCAGAATTATATTCAGGGGTACATTGTGTGGCAGTATTATATTCAGTGGGTACAATGTGTGGCAGTATTACATTCAGGGGTACAGTGTGTGGCAGTATTATATTCAGGGGTATAGTGTGTGGCAGTATTATTTTCAGGGGTACAGTGTGTGGCAGTATTATATTCAGAGGGCACAGTGTGTGGCAGTATTATTTTCAGGGATAGAGTGTGTGGCAGTATTATATTCAGAGGGCACAGTTTGTGGCAGTATTATATTCAGGGTACAGTGTGTGGCAGTATTATATTCAGGAGTACAGTATGTGGCAGTATTATATTCAGGGTTACAGTATATGGCAGTATTATATTCAGGGGGTACAGTGTGTGGCAGTATTATATTCAGGGGTACAGTGTGTGGCAGTATTATTTTCAGGGGTACAGTGTGTGGCAGTATTATATTCAGGGGTACAGTGTGTGGCAGTATTATATTCAGAGGGCACAGTTTGTGGCAGTATTATATTCAGGGTACAGTATGTGGCAGTATTATATTCAGGGGTGCAGTATGTGGCAGTATTATATTCAGGGTTACAGTATATGGCAGTATTATGTTCAGGGGGTACAGTGTGTGGCAGTATTATATTCAGAGGGTACAGTGTGTGGCAGTATTATATTCAGGGGTACAGTGTGTGGCAGTATTATATTCAGGGGTATGGTATGTGGCAGTATTATATTCAGGGGTACAGTATGTGGCAGTATTATATTCAGGGGTACAGTATGTGGCAGTATTATATTCAGATGGTACAGTGTGTGGCAGTATTATATTCAGAGGGCACAGTTTGTGGCAGTATTATATTCAGGGTACAGTGTGTGGCAGTATTATATTGTGGGTTACAGTATATGGCAGTATTATATTCAGGGGGTACAGTGTGTGGCAGTATTATATTCAGGGGTACAGTATGTGGCAGTATTATATTCAGGGGTACAGTATGTGGCAGTATTATATTCAGGGGTACAGTATGTGGCAGTATTATATTCAGGGGTACAGTGTGTGGCAGTATTATAATCAGATGGTACATTGTGTGGCAGTATTATATTCAGAGGGTACAGTGTGTGGCAGTATTATATTCAGAGGGTACAGTGTGTGTCAGTATTATATTCAGGGGTACAGTGTGTGCCAGTATTATATTCAGAGAGTAAAATGTGTGACAGTATTATATTCAGGGGGTACAGTGTGTGGCAGTATTATATTCAGGGGTACAGTGTGTTGCAGTATTATATTCAGGGGTACAGTGTGTGCCAGTATTATATTCAGAGAGTAAAATGTGTGGCAGTATTATATTCAGGGGGTACAGTGTGTGGCAGTATTATATTCAGAGAGTACAGTGTGTGGCAGTGTTATGTTCAGAGAGTACAGTGTGTGGCAGTATTATATTCAGGGGGTACAGTGTGTGGCAGTATTATATTCAGGGGTACAGTGTGTGGCAGTATTATATTCAGGGTTACATTATGTGGCAGTATTATATTCAGGGGGTACAGTGTGTGGCAGAATTATATTCAGGGGTACATTGTGTGGCAGTATTATATTCATTGGGTACAATGTGTGGCAGTATTATATTCAGGGGTACAGTGTGTGGCAGTATTATTTTCAGGGGTAGAGTGTGTGGCAGTATTATATTCAGAGGGCACAGTTTGTGGCAGTATTATATTCAGGGTACAGTGTGTGGCAGTATTATATTCAGGAGTACAGTGTGTGGCAGTATTATATTCAGGGTTACAGTATATGGCAGTATTATATTCAGGGGGTACAGTGTGTGGCAGTATTATTTTCAGGGGCACAGTGTGTGGCAGTATTATATTCAGGGGTACAGTGTGTGGCAGTATTATATTCAGAGGGCACAGTTTGTGGCAGTATTATATTCAGGGTACAGTGTGTGGCAGTATTATATTCAGGGGTACAGTATGTGGCAGTATTATATTCAGGGTACAGTATGTGGCAGTATTATATTCAGGGGTGCAGTATATGGCAGTATTATGTTCAGGGGGTACAGTGTGTGGCAGTATTATATTCAGGGGTACAGTGTGTGGCAGTATTATATTCAGATGGTACAGTGTGTGGCAGTATTATATTCAGAGGGTACAGTGTGTGGCAGTATTATATTCAGGGGTACAGTGTGCGCCAGTATTATATTCAGAGAGTAAAATGTGTGGCAGTATTATATTCAGGGGGTACAGTGTGTGGCAGTATTATATTCAGGGGTACAGTGTGTTGCAGTATTATATTCAGGGGGTACAGTGTGTGGCAGTATTATATTCAGGGGTACAGTGTGTGCCAGTAATATATTCAGAGAGTAAAATGTGTGGCAGTATTATATTCAGGGGGTACAGTGTGTGGCAGTGTTATGTTCAGAGAGTACAGTGTGTGGCAGTATTATATTCAGGGGGTACAGTGTGTGGCAGTATTATATTCAGGGGTACAGTGTGTGGCAGTATTATATTCAGGGTTACATTATGTGGCAGTATTATATTCAGGGGGTACAGTGTGTGGCAGAATTTTATTCAGGGGTACATTGTGTGGCAGTATTATATTCAGTGCGTACAATGTGTGGCAGTATTATATTCAGGGGTACAGTGTGTGGCAGTATTATATTCAGGGGTATAGTGTGTGGCAGTATTATTTTCGGGGGGGTACAGTGTGTGGTAGTATTATATTCAGAGGGCACAGTGTGTGGCAGTATTATTTTCAGGGGTAGAGTGTGTGGCAGTATTATATTCAGAGGGCACAGTTTGTGGCAGTATTATATTCAGGGTGCAGTGTGTGGCAGTATTATATTCAGGAGTACAGTATGTGGCAGTATTATATTCAGGGTTACAGTATATGGCAGTATTATATTCAGGGGGTACAGTGTGTGGCAGTATTATTTTCAGGGGTGGTACAGTGTGTGGCAGTATTATATTCAGGGGTACAGTGTGTGGCAGTATTATATTCAGAGGGCACAGTTTGTGGCAGTATTATATTCAGGGGTACAGTATGTGGCAGTATTATATTCAGGGTTACAGTATATGGCAGTATTATGTTCAGGGGGTACAGTGTGTGCCAGTATTATATTCAGAGAGAACAGTGTGTGGCAGTATTATATTCAGTGGGTACAGTGTGTGGCAGTAATATATTCAGTGGGTACAGTGTGTGGCAGTATTATATTCAGGGGTACAGTGTGTGGCAGTATTATATTCAGGGTACAGTTTGTGGCAGTATTATATTCAGGGTACAGTGTGTGGCAGTATTATATTGTGGGTTACAGTACATGGCAGTATTATATTCAGGGGGTACAGTGTGTGGCAGTATTATATTCAGGGTTACAGTATGTGGCAGTATTATATTCAGGGGTAGTGTGTGGCAGTATTATATTCAGGGTTACAGTATGTGGCAGTATTATATTCAGGGTTACAGTATGTGGCAGTATTATATTCAGGGGTACAGTATGTGGCAGTATTATATTCAGGGGTACAGTGTGTGGCAGTACTATAATAAGATGGTACAGTGTGTGGCAGTATTATATTCAGATGGTACAGTGTGTGGCAGTATTATATTCAGAGGGTACAGTGTGTGCCAGTATTATATTCAGAGAGTAAAATGTGTGGCAGTATTATATTCAGGGGGTACAGTGTGTGACAGTATTATATTCAGGGGGTACAGTGTGTGGCAGTATTATATTCAGGGGTACAGTGTGTTGCAGTATTATATTCAGGGGTACAGTGTGTGCCAGTATTATATTCAGAGAGTAAAATGTGTGGCAGTATTATATTCAGGGTTACATTATGTGGCAGTATTATATTCAGGGGGTACAGTGTGTGGCAGAATTATATTCAGGGGTACATTGTGTGGCAGTATTATATTCAGTGGGTACAATGTGTGGCAGTATTACATTCAGGGGTACAGTGTGTGGCAGTATTATATTCAGGGGTATAGTGTGTGGCAGTATTATTTTCAGGGGTACAGTGTGTGGCAGTATTATATTCAGAGGGCACAGTTTGTGGCAGTATTATATTCAGGGTACAGTGTGTGGCAGTATTATATTCAGGAGTACAGTATGTGGCAGTATTATATTCAGGGTTACAGTATATGGCAGTATTATATTCAGGGGGTACAGTGTGTGGCAGTATTATATTCAGGGGTACAGTGTGTGGCAGTATTATTTTCAGGGGTACAGTGTGTGGCAGTATTATATTCAGGGGTACAGTGTGTGGCAGTATTATATTCAGAGGGCACAGTTTGTGGCAGTATTATATTCAGGGTACAGTATGTGGCAGTATTATATTCAGGGGTGCAGTATGTGGCAGTATTATATTCA
Source organism: Hyla sarda (assembly GCF_029499605.1). NCBI lineage: Eukaryota > Metazoa > Chordata > Amphibia > Anura > Hylidae > Hyla > Hyla sarda. The sequence continues at coordinate 108,276 of NW_026610438.1, read as the reverse complement.
GGGTTACAGTATATGGCAGTATTATGTTCAGGGGGTACAGTGTGTGGCAGTATTATATTCAGAGGGTACAGTGTGTGGCAGTATTATATTCAGGGGTACAGTGTGTGGCAGTATTATATTCAGGGGTATGGTATGTGGCAGTATTATATTCAGGGGTACAGTATGTGGCAGTATTATATTCAGGGGTACAGTATGTGGCAGTATTATATTCAGATGGTACAGTGTGTGGCAGTATTATATTCAGAGGGCACAGTTTGTGGCAGTATTATATTCAGGGTACAGTGTGTGGCAGTATTATATTGTGGGTTACAGTATATGGCAGTATTATATTCAGGGGGTACAGTGTGTGGCAGTATTATATTCAGGGGTACAGTATGTGGCAGTATTATATTCAGGGGTACAGTATGTGGCAGTATTATATTCAGGGGTACAGTATGTGGCAGTATTATATTCAGGGGTACAGTGTGTGGCAGTATTATAATCAGATGGTACATTGTGTGGCAGTATTATATTCAGAGGGTACAGTGTGTGGCAGTATTATATTCAGAGGGTACAGTGTGTGTCAGTATTATATTCAGGGGTACAGTGTGTGCCAGTATTATATTCAGAGAGTAAAATGTGTGACAGTATTATATTCAGGGGGTACAGTGTGTGGCAGTATTATATTCAGGGGTACAGTGTGTTGCAGTATTATATTCAGGGGTACAGTGTGTGCCAGTATTATATTCAGAGAGTAAAATGTGTGGCAGTATTATATTCAGGGGGTACAGTGTGTGGCAGTATTATATTCAGAGAGTACAGTGTGTGGCAGTATTATATTCAGGGTTACATTATGTGGCAGTATTATATTCAGGGGGTACAGTGTGTGGCAGAATTATATTCAGGGGTACATTGTGTGGCAGTATTATATTCATTGGGTACAATGTGTGGCAGTATTATATTCAGGGGTACAGTGTGTGGCAGTATTATTTTCAGGGGTAGAGTGTGTGGCAGTATTATATTCAGAGGGCACAGTTTGTGGCAGTATTATATTCAGGGTACAGTGTGTGGCAGTATTATATTCAGGAGTACAGTGTGTGGCAGTATTATATTCAGGGTTACAGTATATGGCAGTATTATATTCAGGGGGTACAGTGTGTGGCAGTATTATTTTCAGGGGCACAGTGTGTGGCAGTATTATATTCAGGGGTACAGTGTGTGGCAGTATTATATTCAGAGGGCACAGTTTGTGGCAGTATTATATTCAGGGTACAGTGTGTGGCAGTATTATATTCAGGGGTACAGTATGTGGCAGTATTATATTCAGGGTACAGTATGTGGCAGTATCATATTCAGGGGTGCAGTATATGGCAGTATTATGTTCAGGGGGTACAGTGTGTGGCAGTATTATATTCAGGGGTACAGTGTGTGGCAGTATTATATTCAGATGGTACAGTGTGTGGCAGTATTATATTCAGAGGGTACAGTGTGTGGCAGTATTATATTCAGGGGTACAGTGTGCGCCAGTATTATATTCAGAGAGTAAAATGTGTGGCAGTATTATATTCAGGGGGTACAGTGTGTGGCAGTATTATATTCAGGGGTACAGTGTGTTGCAGTATTATATTCAGGGGGTACAGTGTGTGGCAGTATTATATTCAGGGGTACAGTGTGTGCCAGTAATATATTCAGAGAGTAAAATGTGTGGCAGTATTATATTCAGGGGGTACAGTGTGTGGCAGTGTTATGTTCAGAGAGTACAGTGTGTGGCAGTATTATATTCAGGGGGTACAGTGTGTGGCAGTATTATATTCAGGGGTACAGTGTGTGGCAGTATTATATTCAGGGTTACATTATGTGGCAGTATTATATTCAGGGGGTACAGTGTGTGGCAGAATTTTATTCAGGGGTACATTGTGTGGCAGTATTATATTCAGTGCGTACAATGTGTGGCAGTATTATATTCAGGGGTACAGTGTGTGGCAGTATTATATTCAGGGGTATAGTGTGTGGCAGTATTATTTTCGGGGGGGTACAGTGTGTGGTAGTATTATATTCAGAGGGCACAGTGTGTGGCAGTATTATTTTCAGGGGTAGAGTGTGTGGCAGTATTATATTCAGAGGGCACAGTTTGTGGCAGTATTATATTCAGGGTGCAGTGTGTGGCAGTATTATATTCAGGAGTACAGTATGTGGCAGTATTATATTCAGGGTTACAGTATATGGCAGTATTATATTCAGGGGGTACAGTGTGTGGCAGTATTATTTTCAGGGGTGGTACAGTGTGTGGCAGTATTATATTCAGGGGTACAGTGTGTGGCAGTATTATATTCAGAGGGCACAGTTTGTGGCAGTATTATATTCAGGGGTACAGTATGTGGCAGTATTATATTCAGGGTTACAGTATATGGCAGTATTATGTTCAGGTGGTACAGTGTGTGCCAGTATTATATTCAGAGAGAACAGTGTGTGGCAGTATTATATTCAGTGGGTACAGTGTGTGGCAGTAATATATTCAGTGGGTACAGTGTGTGGCAGTATTATATTCAGGGGTACAGTGTGTGGCAGTATTATATTCAGGGTACAGTTTGTGGCAGTATTATATTCAGGGTACAGTGTGTGGCAGTATTATATTGTGGGTTACAGTACATGGCAGTATTATATTCAGGGGGTACAGTGTTTGGCAGTATTATATTCAGGGGTACAGTATGTGGCAGTATTATATTCAGGGGTACAGTATGTGGCAGTATTATATTCAGGGGTACAGTATGTGGCAGTATTATATTCAGGGGTATAGTGTGTGGCAGTATTATTTTCAGGGGTACAGTGTGTGGCAGTATTATATTCAGAGGGCACAGTGTGTGGCAGTATTATTTTCAGGGATAGAGTGTGTGGCAGTATTATATTCAGAGGGCACAGTTTGTGGCAGTATTATATTCAGGGTACAGTGTGTGGCAGTATTATTTTCAGGAGTACAGTATGTGGCAGTATTATATTCAGGGTTACAGTATATGGCAGTATTATATTCAGGGGGTACAGTGTGTGGCAGTATTATATTCAGGGGTACAGTGTGTGGCAGTATTATTTTCAGGGGTACAGTGTGTGGCAGTATTATATTCAGGGGTACAGTGTTTGGCAGTATTATATTCAGAGGGCACAGTTTGTGGCAGTATTATATTCAGGGTACAGTATGTGGCAGTATTATATTCAGGGGTACAGTATGTGGCAGTATTATATTCAGGGGTACAGTGTGTGGCAGTACTATAATAAGATGGTACAGTGTGTGGCAGTATTATATTCAGATGGTACAGTGTGTGGCAGTATTATATTCAGAGGGTACAGTGTGTGCCAGTATTATATTCAGAGAGTAAAATGTGTGGCAGTATTATATTCAGGGGGTACAGTGTGTGACAGTATTATATTCAGGGGGTACAGTGTGTGGCAGTATTATATTCAGGGGTACAGTGTGTTGCAGTATTATATTCAGGGGTACAGTGTGTGCCAGTATTATATTCAGAGAGTAAAATGTGTGGCAGTATTATATTCAGGGTTACATTATGTGGCAGTATTATATTCAGGGGGTACAGTGTGTGGCAGAATTATATTCAGGGGTACATTGTGTGGCAGTATTATATTCAGTGGGTACAATGTGTGGCAGTATTACATTCAGGGGTACAGTGTGTGGCAGTATTATATTCAGGGGTATAGTGTGTGGCAGTATTATTTTCAGGGGTACAGTGTGTGGCAGTATTATATTCAGAGGGCACAGTGTGTGGCAGTATTATTTTCAGGGATAGAGTGTGTGGCAGTATTATATTCAGAGGGCACAGTTTGTGGCAGTATTATATTCAGGGTACAGTGTGTGGCAGTATTATTTTCAGGAGTACAGTATGTGGCAGTATTATATTCAGGGTTACAGTATATGGCAGTATTATATTCAGGGGGTACAGTGTGTGGCAGTATTATATTCAGGGGTACAGTGTGTGGCAGTATTATTTTCAGGGGTACAGTGTGTGGCAGTATTATATTCAGGGGTACAGTGTGTGGCAGTATTATATTCAGAGGGCACAGTTTGTGGCAGTATTATATTCAGGGTACAGTATGTGGCAGTATTATATTCAGGGGTACAGTATGTGGCAGTATTATATTCAGGGTTACAGTATATGGCAGTATTATGTTCAGGGGGTACAGTGTGTGGCAGTATTATATTCAGGGGTACAGTGTGTGGCAGTATTATATTCAGGGTACGGTATGTGGCAGTATTATATTCAGGGGTACAGTATGTGGCAGTATTATATTCAGGGGTACAGTATGTGGCAGTATTATATTCAGGGGTACAGTATGTGGCAGTATTATATTCAGATGGTACAGTGTGTGGCAGTATTATATTCAGAGGGCACAGTTTGTGGCAGTATTATATTCAGGGTACAGTGTGTGGCAGTATTATATTGTGGGTTACAGTATATGGCAGTATTATATTCAGGGGGTACAGTGTGTGGCAGTATTATATTCAGGGGTACAGTATGTGGCAGTATTATATTCAGGGGTACAGTATGTGGCAGTATTATATTCAGGGGTACAGTATGTGGCAGTATTATATTCAGGGGTACAGTGTGTGGCAGTATTATAATCAGATGGTACATTGTGTGGCAGTATTATATTCAGAGGGTACAGTGTGTGGCAGTATTATATTCAGAGGGTACAGTGTGTGTCAGTATTATATTCAGGGGTACAGTGTGTGCCAGTATTATATTCAGAGAGTAAAATGTGTGACAGTATTATATTCAGAGGGTACAGTGTGTGTCAGTATTATATTCAGGGGGTACAGTGTGTGGCAGTATTATATTCAGAGAGTACAGTGTGTGGCAGTGTTATGTTCAGAGAGTACAGTGTGTGGCAGTATTATATTCAGGGGGTACAGTGTGTGGCAGTATTATATTCAGGGGTAAAGCGTGTGGCAGTATTATATTCAGGGTTACATTATGTGGCAGTATTATATTCAGGGGGTACAGTGTGTGGCAGAATTATATTCAGGGGTACATTGTGTGGCAGTATTATATTCATTGGGTACAATGTGTGGCAGTATTATATTCAGGGGTACAGTGTGTGGCAGTATTATTTTCAGGGGTAGAGTGTGTGGCAGTATTATATTCAGAGGGCACAGTTTGTGGCAGTATTATATTCAGGGTACAGTGTGTGGCAGTATTATATTCAGGAGTACAGTGTGTGGCAGTATTATATTCAGGGTTACAGTATATGGCAGTATTATATTCAGGGGGTACAGTGTGTGGCAGTATTATTTTCAGGGGTACAGTGTGTGGCAGTATTATATTCAGGGGTACAGTGTGTGGCAGTATTATATTCAGAGGGCACAGTTTGTGGCAGTATTATATTCAGGGTACAGTGTGTGGCAGTATTATATTCAGGGGTACAGTATGTGGCAGTATTATATTCAGGGTTACAGTATATGGCAGTATTATGTTCAGGGGGTACAGTGTGTGGCAGTATTATATTCAGGGGTACAGTGTGTGGCAGTATTATATTCAGGGGGTACAGTGTGTGGCAGTGTTATATTCAGGGGGTACAGTGTGTGGCAGTGTTATATTCACGGGTACAATGTGTGGCAGTATTATATTCATGGGGTACAGTGTGTGGCAGTATTATTTTCAGGGGTACAGTGTGTGGCAGTATTATATTCAGGGGTACAGTGTGTGGCAGTATTATATTCAGAGGGCACAGTTTGTGGCAGTATTATATTCAGGGTACAGTGTGTGGCAGTATTATATTTAGGGGTACAGTATGTGGCAGTATTATATTCAGGGTTACAGTATATGGCAGTATTATGTTCAGGGGGTACAGTGTGTGGCAGTATTATTTTAAGGGGTACAGTGTGTGGCAGTATTATATTCAGGGGTACAGTATGTGGCAGTATTATATTCAGGGGTACAGTATGTGGCAGTATTATATTCAGGGGTACAGTGTGTGGCAGTATTATAATCAGATGGTACAGTGTGTGGCAGTATTATATTCAGATGGTACAGTGTGTGGCAGTATTATATTCAGAGGGTACAGTGTGTGGCAGTATTATATTCAGGGGTACAGTGTGTGCCATTATTATATTCAGAGAGTAAAATGTGTGGCAGTATTATATTCAGGGGTACAGTGTGTGCCAGTATTATATTCAGAGAGTAAAATGTGTGGCAGTATTATATTCAGGGGGTACAGTGTGTGGCAGTATTATATTCAGAGAGTACAGTGTGCGGCAGTATTATATTCAGGGGGTACAGTGTGTGGCAGTATTATATTCAGGGGTACAATGTGTGGCAGTATTCTATTCAGGGGTACAGTGTGTGCCAGTATTATATTCAGAGAGTACAGTGTGTGGCAGTATTATATTCATGGGGTACAGTGTGTGGCAGTATTATATTCAGGGGTACAGTGTGTGGCAGAATTATAATCAGGGTGTACAGTATGTGGCAGTATTATATTCAGAGAGGTACAGTAGTGGCAGTATTATATTCAGGGGTACAGTGTGTGGTAGTATTATATTCAGGGGTACAGTGTGTGGCAGTATTATATTCAGAGGGTACATTGTGTGGCAGTATTATATTCAGAGGGTACAGTATGAATATAATACTGCCACATACTGTACCCTCTGAATATAATACTGCCACAGAGAGGTACAGTGTGTGACAGTTTTATATTCAGAGGGCACAGTGTGTGTGGCAGAATTATATTCAGAGGGTACAGTGTGTGGCAGTATTATATTCAGAGGGTACCGTGTGTGGTATTATATTCAGAGGGTACAGTGTGTGGCAGTATTATATTCAGAGGGTACAGTGTTTGGCAGTATTATATTCAGAGGGTATAGTGTGTGGCAGTATTATATTCAGAGGGTACAGTGTGTGGCAGTATTATATTCAGAGGGTACAGTATTTGGCAGTATTATATTCAGGGGTACAGTGTGTGGCAGTATTATATTCAGGTGGTACAGTGTGTGGCAATATTATATTCAGAGGGTGCAGTGTTTGGCAGTATTTTATTCGGAGGGTGCAGTGTGTGGCAGTATTATATTCAGAGGGTACAGTGTGTGGCAGTATTATAATCAGAGGGTATAGTTTGTGGCAGTATTATATTCAGAGGGTACAGTATGTGGCAGTATTATATTCAGAGGGTACAGTGTGTGGCAGAATTATATTCAGAGGGTACAGTGTGTGGCAGTATTATATTCAGAGGGTACCGTGTGTGGTAGTATTATATTCACAGGGTACAGTATGTGGCAGTATTATATTCAGAGGGTACAGTGTGTCAGTATTATATTCAGAGGGTACAGTGTGTCAGTATTATATTCAGAGGGTACAGTGTGTGGCAGTATTATATTCAGAGGGTACAGTATGTGGCAGTATTATATTCAGAGGGTACAGTGTGTGGCAGTATTATATTCAGAGGATACAGTATTTGGCAGTATTATATTCAGGGGTACAGTGTGTGGCAGTATTATATTCAGGTGGTACAGTGTGTGGCAATATTATATTCAGAGGGTGCAGTGTTTGGCAGTATTTTATTCGGAGGGTGCAGTGTGTGGCAGTATTATATTCAGAGGGTACAGTATGTGGCAGTATTATATTCAGAGGGTACAGTGTGTGGCAGTATTATATTCAGAGGGTATAGTTTGTGGCAGTATTATATTCAGAGGGTACAGTATGTGGCAGTATTATATTCAGAGGGTACAGTGTGTGGCAGTATTATATTCAGAGGGTACAGTATTTGGCAGTATTATATTCAGAGAGGTACAGTGTTGGGCAGTATTATATTCAGAGGGTGCAGTGATTGGCAGTATTTTATTCAGAGGGTGCAGTGTGTGGCAGTATTTTATTCAGAGGGTGCAGTGTGTGGCAGTATTATATTCAGAGGGTACAGTGTGCGACAGTATTATATTCAGAAAGTACAGTATGTGGCAGTATTATATTCAGGGGTACAGTATGTGGCAGTATTATATTCAGATGGTACAGTGTGTGGCAGTATTATATTCAGAGGGCACAGTTTGTGGCAGTATTATATTCAGGGTACAGTGTGTGGCAGTATTATATTGTGGGTTACAGTATATGGCAGTATTATATTCAGGGGGTACAGTGTGTGGCAGTATTATATTCAGGGGTACAGTATGTGGCAGTATTATATTCAGGGGTACAGTATGTGGCAGTATTATATTCAGGGGTACAGTATGTGGCAGTATTATATTCAGGGGTACAGTGTGTGGCAGTATTATAATCAGATGGTACATTGTGTGGCAGTATTATATTCAGAGGGTACAGTGTGTGGCAGTATTATATTCAGAGGGTACAGTGTGTGTCAGTATTATATTCAGGGGTACAGTGTGTGCCAGTATTATATTCAGAGAGTAAAATGTGTGACAGTATTATATTCAGGGGGTACAGTGTGTGGCAGTATTATATTCAGGGGTACAGTGTGTTGCAGTATTATATTCAGGGGTACAGTGTGTGCCAGTATTATATTCAGAGAGTAAAATGTGTGGCAGTATTATATTCAGGGGGTACAGTGTGTGGCAGTATTATATTCAGAGAGTACAGTGTGTGGCAGTGTTATGTTCAGAGAGTACAGTGTGTGGCAGTATTATATTCAGGGGGTACAGTGTGTGGCAGTATTATATTCAGGGGTACAGTGTGTGGCAGTATTATATTCAGGGTTACATTATGTGGCAGTATTATATTCAGGGGGTACAGTGTGTGGCAGAATTATATTCAGGGGTACATTGTGTGGCAGTATTATATTCATTGGGTACAATGTGTGGCAGTATTATATTCAGGGGTACAGTGTGTGGCAGTATTATTTTCAGGGGTAGAGTGTGTGGCAGTATTATATTCAGAGGGCACAGTTTGTGGCAGTATTATATTCAGGGTACAGTGTGTGGCAGTATTATATTCAGGAGTACAGTGTGTGGCAGTATTATATTCAGGGTTACAGTATATGGCAGTATTATATTCAGGGGGTACAGTGTGTGGCAGTATTATTTTCAGGGGCACAGTGTGTGGCAGTATTATATTCAGGGGTACAGTGTGTGGCAGTATTATATTCAGAGGGCACAGTTTGTGGCAGTATTATATTCAGGGTACAGTGTGTGGCAGTATTATATTCAGGGGTACAGTATGTGGCAGTATTATATTCAGGGTACAGTATGTGGCAGTATTATATTCAGGGGTGCAGTATATGGCAGTATTATGTTCAGGGGGTACAGTGTGTGGCAGTATTATATTCAGGGGTACAGTGTGTGGCAGTATTATATTCAGATGGTACAGTGTGTGGCAGTATTATATTCAGAGGGTACAGTGTGTGGCAGTATTATATTCAGGGGTACAGTGTGCGCCAGTATTATATTCAGAGAGTAAAATGTGTGGCAGTATTATATTCAGGGGGTACAGTGTGTGGCAGTATTATATTCAGGGGTACAGTGTGTTGCAGTATTATATTCAGGGGGTACAGTGTGTGGCAGTATTATATTCAGGGGTACAGTGTGTGCCAGTAATATATTCAGAGAGTAAAATGTGTGGCAGTATTATATTCAGGGGGTACAGTGTGTGGCAGTGTTATGTTCAGAGAGTACAGTGTGTGGCAGTATTATATTCAGGGGGTACAGTGTGTGGCAGTATTATATTCAGGGGTACAGTGTGTGGCAGTATTATATTCAGGGTTACATTATGTGGCAGTATTATATTCAGGGGGTACAGTGTGTGGCAGAATTTTATTCAGGGGTACATTGTGTGGCAGTATTATATTCAGTGCGTACAATGTGTGGCAGTATTATATTCAGGGGTACAGTGTGTGGCAGTATTATATTCAGGGGTATAGTGTGTGGCAGTATTATTTTCGGGGGGGTACAGTGTGTGGTAGTATTATATTCAGAGGGCACAGTGTGTGGCAGTATTATTTTCAGGGGTAGAGTGTGTGGCAGTATTATATTCAGAGGGCACAGTTTGTGGCAGTATTATATTCAGGGTGCAGTGTGTGGCAGTATTATATTCAGGAGTACAGTATGTGGCAGTATTATATTCAGGGTTACAGTATATGGCAGTATTATATTCAGGGGGTACAGTGTGTGGCAGTATTATTTTCAGGGGTGGTACAGTGTGTGGCAGTATTATATTCAGGGGTACAGTGTGTGGCAGTATTATATTCAGAGGGCACAGTTTGTGGCAGTATTATATTCAGGGGTACAGTATGTGGCAGTATTATATTCAGGGTTACAGTATATGGCAGTATTATGTTCAGGTGGTACAGTGTGTGCCAGTATTATATTCAGAGAGAACAGTGTGTGGCAGTATTATATTCAGTGGGTACAGTGTGTGGCAGTAATATATTCAGTGGGTACAGTGTGTGGCAGTATTATATTCAGGGGTACAGTGTGTGGCAGTATTATATTCAGGGTACAGTTTGTGGCAGTATTATATTCAGGGTACAGTGTGTGGCAGTATTATATTGTGGGTTACAGTACATGGCAGTATTATATTCAGGGGGTACAGTGTTTGGCAGTATTATATTCAGGGGTACAGTATGTGGCAGTATTATATTCAGGGGTACAGTATGTGGCAGTATTATATTCAGGGGTACAGTATGTGGCAGTATTATATTCAGGGGTACAGTGTGTGGCAGTACTATAATAAGATGGTACAGTGTGTGGCAGTATTATATTCAGATGGTACAGTGTGTGGCAGTATTATATTCAGAGGGTACAGTGTGTGCCAGTATTATATTCAGAGAGTAAAATGTGTGGCAGTATTATATTCAGGGGGTACAGTGTGTGACAGTATTATATTCAGGGGGTACAGTGTGTGGCAGTATTATATTCAGGGGTACAGTGTGTTGCAGTATTATATTCAGGGGTACAGTGTGTGCCAGTATTATATTCAGAGAGTAAAATGTGTGGCAGTATTATATTCAGGGTTACATTATGTGGCAGTATTATATTCAGGGGGTACAGTGTGTGGCAGAATTATATTCAGGGGTACATTGTGTGGCAGTATTATATTCAGTGGGTACAATGTGTGGCAGTATTACATTCAGGGGTACAGTGTGTGGCAGTATTATATTCAGGGGTATAGTGTGTGGCAGTATTATTTTCAGGGGTACAGTGTGTGGCAGTATTATATTCAGAGGGCACAGTGTGTGGCAGTATTATTTTCAGGGATAGAGTGTGTGGCAGTATTATATTCAGAGGGCACAGTTTGTGGCAGTATTATATTCAGGGTACAGTGTGTGGCAGTATTATTTTCAGGAGTACAGTATGTGGCAGTATTATATTCAGGGTTACAGTATATGGCAGTATTATATTCAGGGGGTACAGTGTGTGGCAGTATTATATTCAGGGGTACAGTGTGTGGCAGTATTATTTTCAGGGGTACAGTGTGTGGCAGTATTATATTCAGGGGTACAGTGTGTGGCAGTATTATATTCAGAGGGCACAGTTTGTGGCAGTATTATATTCAGGGTACAGTATGTGGCAGTATTATATTCAGGGGTACAGTATGTGGCAGTATTATATTCAGGGTTACAGTATATGGCAGTATTATGTTCAGGGGGTACAGTGTGTGGCAGTATTATATTCAGGGGTACAGTGTGTGGCAGTATTATATTCAGGGTACGGTATGTGGCAGTATTATATTCAGGGGTACAGTATGTGGCAGTATTATATTCAGGGGTACAGTATGTGGCAGTATTATATTCAGGGGTACAGTATGTGGCAGTATTATATTCAGATGGTACAGTGTGTGGCAGTATTATATTCAGAGGGCACAGTTTGTGGCAGTATTATATTCAGGGTACAGTGTGTGGCAGTATTATATTGTGGGTTACAGTATATGGCAGTATTATATTCAGGGGGTACAGTGTGTGGCAGTATTATATTCAGGGGTACAGTATGTGGCAGTATTATATTCAGGGGTACAGTATGTGGCAGTATTATATTCAGGGGTACAGTATGTGGCAGTATTATATTCAGGGGTACAGTGTGTGGCAGTATTATAATCAGATGGTACATTGTGTGGCAGTATTATATTCAGAGGGTACAGTGTGTGGCAGTATTATATTCAGAGGGTACAGTGTGTGTCAGTATTATATTCAGGGGTACAGTGTGTGCCAGTATTATATTCAGAGAGTAAAATGTGTGACAGTATTATATTCAGAGGGTACAGTGTGTGTCAGTATTATATTCAGGGGGTACAGTGTGTGGCAGTATTATATTCAGAGAGTACAGTGTGTGGCAGTGTTATGTTCAGAGAGTACAGTGTGTGGCAGTATTATATTCAGGGGGTACAGTGTGTGGCAGTATTATATTCAGGGGTAAAGCGTGTGGCAGTATTATATTCAGGGTTACATTATGTGGCAGTATTATATTCAGGGGGTACAGTGTGTGGCAGAATTATATTCAGGGGTACATTGTGTGGCAGTATTATATTCATTGGGTACAATGTGTGGCAGTATTATATTCAGGGGTACAGTGTGTGGCAGTATTATTTTCAGGGGTAGAGTGTGTGGCAGTATTATATTCAGAGGGCACAGTTTGTGGCAGTATTATATTCAGGGTACAGTGTGTGGCAGTATTATATTCAGGAGTACAGTGTGTGGCAGTATTATATTCAGGGTTACAGTATATGGCAGTATTATATTCAGGGGGTACAGTGTGTGGCAGTATTATTTTCAGGGGTACAGTGTGTGGCAGTATTATATTCAGGGGTACAGTGTGTGGCAGTATTATATTCAGAGGGCACAGTTTGTGGCAGTATTATATTCAGGGTACAGTGTGTGGCAGTATTATATTCAGGGGTACAGTATGTGGCAGTATTATATTCAGGGTTACAGTATATGGCAGTATTATGTTCAGGGGGTACAGTGTGTGGCAGTATTATATTCAGGGGTACAGTGTGTGGCAGTATTATATTCAGATGGTACAGTGTGTGGCAGTATTATATTCAGGGGGTACAGTGTGTGGCAGTATTATATTCAGGGGTACAGTGTGTGGCAGTATTATATTCAGGGGGTACAGTGTGTGGCAGTATTATATTCAGGGGGTACAGTGTGTGGCAGTATTATATTCAGGGGGTACAGTGTGTGGCAGTATTATATTCAGGGGTACAGTGTGTGGCAGTATTATATTCAGAGAGTAAAATGTGTGGCAGTATTATATTCAGGGGGTACAGTGTGTGGCAGTATTATATTCAGAGAGTACAGTGTGTGGCAGTATTATATTCAGGGGGTACAGTGTGTGGCAGTGTTATATTCACGGGTACAATGTGTGGCAGTATTATATTCATGGGGTACAGTGTGTGGCAGTATTATTTTCAGGGGTACAGTGTGTGGCAGTATTATATTCAGGGGTACAGTGTGTGGCAGTATTATATTCAGAGGGCACAGTTTGTGGCAGTATTATATTCAGGGTACAGTGTGTGGCAGTATTATATTTAGGGGTACAGTATGTGGCAGTATTATATTCAGGGTTACAGTATATGGCAGTATTATGTTCAGGGGGTACAGTGTGTGGCAGTATTATTTTAAGGGGTACAGTGTGTGGCAGTATTATATTCAGGGGTACAGTATGTGGCAGTATTATATTCAGGGGTACAGTATGTGGCAGTATTATATTCAGGGGTACAGTGTGTGGCAGTATTATAATCAGATGGTACAGTGTGTGGCAGTATTATATTCAGATGGTACAGTGTGTGGCAGTATTATATTCAGAGGGTACAGTGTGTGGCAGTATTATATTCAGGGGTACAGTGTGTGCCATTATTATATTCAGAGAGTAAAATGTGTGGCAGTATTATATTCAGGGGTACAGTGTGTGCCAGTATTATATTCAGAGAGTAAAATGTGTGGCAGTATTATATTCAGGGGGTACAGTGTGTGGCAGTATTATATTCAGAGAGTACAGTGTGCGGCAGTATTATATTCAGGGGGTACAGTGTGTGGCAGTATTATATTCAGGGGTACAATGTGTGGCAGTATTCTATTCAGGGGTACAGTGTGTGCCAGTATTCTATTCAGAGAGTACAGTGTGTGGCAGTATTATATTCATGGGGTACAGTGTGTGGCAGTATTATATTCAGGGGTACAGTGTGTGGCAGAATTATAATCAGGGTGTACAGTATGTGGCAGTATTATATTCAGAGAGGTACAGTAGTGGCAGTATTATATTCAGGGGTACAGTGTGTGGTAGTATTATATTCAGGGGTACAGTGTGTGGCAGTATTATATTCAGAGGGTACATTGTGTGGCAGTATTATATTCAGAGGGTACAGTATGAATATAATACTGCCACATACTGTACCCTCTGAATATAATACTGCCACAGAGAGGTACAGTGTGTGACAGTTTTATATTCAGAGGGCACAGTGTGTGTGGCAGAATTATATTCAGAGGGTACAGTGTGTGGCAGTATTATATTCAGAGGGTACCGTGTGTGGTATTATATTCAGAGGGTACAGTGTGTGGCAGTATTATATTCAGAGGGTACAGTGTTTGGCAGTATTATATTCAGAGGGTATAGTGTGTGGCAGTATTATATTCAGAGGGTACAGTGTGTGGCAGTATTATATTCAGAGGGTACAGTATTTGGCAGTATTATATTCAGGGGTACAGTGTGTGGCAGTATTATATTCAGGTGGTACAGTGTGTGGCAATATTATATTCAGAGGGTGCAGTGTTTGGCAGTATTTTATTCGGAGGGTGCAGTGTGTGGCAGTATTATATTCAGAGGGTACAGTGTGTGGCAGTATTATAATCAGAGGGTATAGTTTGTGGCAGTATTATATTCAGAGGGTACAGTATGTGGCAGTATTATATTCAGAGGGTACAGTGTGTGGCAGAATTATATTCAGAGGGTACAGTGTGTGGCAGTATTATATTCAGAGGGTACCGTGTGTGGTAGTATTATATTCACAGGGTACAGTATGTGGCAGTATTATATTCAGAGGGTACAGTGTGTCAGTATTATATTCAGAGGGTACAGTGTGTCAGTATTATATTCAGAGGGTACAGTGTGTGGCAGTATTATATTCAGAGGGTACAGTATGTGGCAGTATTATATTCAGAGGGTACAGTGTGTGGCAGTATTATATTCAGAGGATACAGTATTTGGCAGTATTATATTCAGGGGTACAGTGTGTGGCAGTATTATATTCAGGTGGTACAGTGTGTGGCAATATTATATTCAGAGGGTGCAGTGTTTGGCAGTATTTTATTCGGAGGGTGCAGTGTGTGGCAGTATTATATTCAGAGGGTACAGTATGTGGCAGTATTATATTCAGAGGGTACAGTGTGTGGCAGTATTATATTCAGAGGGTATAGTTTGTGGCAGTATTATATTCAGAGGGTACAGTATGTGGCAGTATTATATTCAGAGGGTACAGTGTGTGGCAGTATTATATTCAGAGGGTACAGTATTTGGCAGTATTATATTCAGAGAGGTACAGTGTTGGGCAGTATTATATTCAGAGGGTGCAGTGATTGGCAGTATTTTATTCGGAGGGTGCAGTGTGTGGCAGTATTATATTCAGAGGATACAGTATTTGGCAGTATTATATTCAGGGGTATAGTGTGTGGCAGTATTATATTCAGGGGTATAGTGTGTGGCAGTATTATTTTCGGGGGGGTACAGTGTGTGGTAGTATTATATTCAGAGGGCACAGTGTGTGGCAGTATTATTTTCAGGGGTAGAGTGTGTGGCAGTATTATATTCAGAGGGCACAGTTTGTGGCAGTATTATATTCAGGGTGCAGTGTGTGGCAGTATTATATTCAGGAGTACAGTATGTGGCAGTATTATATTCAGGGTTACAGTATATGGCAGTATTATATTCAGGGGGTACAGTGTGTGGCAGTATTATTTTCAGGGGTGGTACAGTGTGTGGCAGTATTATATTCAGGGGTACAGTGTGTGGCAGTATTATATTCAGAGGGCACAGTTTGTGGCAGTATTATATTCAGGGGTACAGTATGTGGCAGTATTATATTCAGGGTTACAGTATATGGCAGTATTATGTTCAGGTGGTACAGTGTGTGCCAGTATTATATTCAGAGAGAACAGTGTGTGGCAGTATTATATTCAGTGGGTACAGTGTGTGGCAGTAATATATTCAGTGGGTACAGTGTGTGGCAGTATTATATTCAGGGGTACAGTGTGTGGCAGTATTATATTCAGGGTACAGTTTGTGGCAGTATTATATTCAGGGTACAGTGTGTGGCAGTATTATATTGTGGGTTACAGTACATGGCAGTATTATATTCAGGGGGTACAGTGTTTGGCAGTATTATATTCAGGGGTACAGTATGTGGCAGTATTATATTCAGGGGTACAGTATGTGGCAGTATTATATTCAGGGGTACAGTATGTGGCAGTATTATATTCAGGGGTACAGTGTGTGGCAGTACTATAATAAGATGGTACAGTGTGTGGCAGTATTATATTCAGATGGTACAGTGTGTGGCAGTATTATATTCAGAGGGTACAGTGTGTGCCAGTATTATATTCAGAGAGTAAAATGTGTGGCAGTATTATATTCAGGGGGTACAGTGTGTGACAGTATTATATTCAGGGGGTACAGTGTGTGGCAGTATTATATTCAGGGGTACAGTGTGTTGCAGTATTATATTCAGGGGTACAGTGTGTGCCAGTATTATATTCAGAGAGTAAAATGTGTGGCAGTATTATATTCAGGGTTACATTATGTGGCAGTATTATATTCAGGGGGTACAGTGTGTGGCAGAATTATATTCAGGGGTACATTGTGTGGCAGTATTATATTCAGTGGGTACAATGTGTGGCAGTATTACATTCAGGGGTACAGTGTGTGGCAGTATTATATTCAGGGGTATAGTGTGTGGCAGTATTATTTTCAGGGGTACAGTGTGTGGCAGTATTATATTCAGAGGGCACAGTGTGTGGCAGTATTATTTTCAGGGATAGAGTGTGTGGCAGTATTATATTCAGAGGGCACAGTTTGTGGCAGTATTATATTCAGGGTACAGTGTGTGGCAGTATTATTTTCAGGAGTACAGTATGTGGCAGTATTATATTCAGGGTTACAGTATATGGCAGTATTATATTCAGGGGGTACAGTGTGTGGCAGTATTATATTCAGGGGTACAGTGTGTGGCAGTATTATTTTCAGGGGTACAGTGTGTGGCAGTATTATATTCAGGGGTACAGTGTGTGGCAGTATTATATTCAGAGGGCACAGTTTGTGGCAGTATTATATTCAGGGTACAGTATGTGGCAGTATTATATTCAGGGGTACAGTATGTGGCAGTATTATATTCAGGGTTACAGTATATGGCAGTATTATGTTCAGGGGGTACAGTGTGTGGCAGTATTATATTCAGGGGTACAGTGTGTGGCAGTATTATATTCAGGGTACGGTATGTGGCAGTATTATATTCAGGGGTACAGTATGTGGCAGTATTATATTCAGGGGTACAGTATGTGGCAGTATTATATTCAGGGGTACAGTATGTGGCAGTATTATATTCAGATGGTACAGTGTGTGGCAGTATTATATTCAGAGGGCACAGTTTGTGGCAGTATTATATTCAGGGTACAGTGTGTGGCAGTATTATATTGTGGGTTACAGTATATGGCAGTATTATATTCAGGGGGTACAGTGTGTGGCAGTATTATATTCAGGGGTACAGTATGTGGCAGTATTATATTCAGGGGTACAGTATGTGGCAGTATTATATTCAGGGGTACAGTATGTGGCAGTATTATATTCAGGGGTACAGTGTGTGGCAGTATTATAATCAGATGGTACATTGTGTGGCAGTATTATATTCAGAGGGTACAGTGTGTGGCAGTATTATATTCAGAGGGTACAGTGTGTGTCAGTATTATATTCAGGGGTACAGTGTGTGCCAGTATTATATTCAGAGAGTAAAATGTGTGACAGTATTATATTCAGAGGGTACAGTGTGTGTCAGTATTATATTCAGGGGGTACAGTGTGTGGCAGTATTATATTCAGAGAGTACAGTGTGTGGCAGTGTTATGTTCAGAGAGTACAGTGTGTGGCAGTATTATATTCAGGGGGTACAGTGTGTGGCAGTATTATATTCAGGGGTAAAGCGTGTGGCAGTATTATATTCAGGGTTACATTATGTGGCAGTATTATATTCAGGGGGTACAGTGTGTGGCAGAATTATATTCAGGGGTACATTGTGTGGCAGTATTATATTCATTGGGTACAATGTGTGGCAGTATTATATTCAGGGGTACAGTGTGTGGCAGTATTATTTTCAGGGGTAGAGTGTGTGGCAGTATTATATTCAGAGGGCACAGTTTGTGGCAGTATTATATTCAGGGTACAGTGTGTGGCAGTATTATATTCAGGAGTACAGTGTGTGGCAGTATTATATTCAGGGTTACAGTATATGGCAGTATTATATTCAGGGGGTACAGTGTGTGGCAGTATTATTTTCAGGGGTACAGTGTGTGGCAGTATTATATTCAGGGGTACAGTGTGTGGCAGTATTATATTCAGAGGGCACAGTTTGTGGCAGTATTATATTCAGGGTACAGTGTGTGGCAGTATTATATTCAGGGGTACAGTATGTGGCAGTATTATATTCAGGGTTACAGTATATGGCAGTATTATGTTCAGGGGGTACAGTGTGTGGCAGTATTATATTCAGGGGTACAGTGTGTGGCAGTATTATATTCAGATGGTACAGTGTGTGGCAGTATTATATTCAGGGGGTACAGTGTGTGGCAGTATTATATTCAGGGGTACAGTGTGTGGCAGTATTATATTCAGGGGGTACAGTGTGTGGCAGTATTATATTCAGGGGGTACAGTGTGTGGCAGTATTATATTCAGGGGGTACAGTGTGTGGCAGTATTATATTCAGGGGTACAGTGTGTGGCAGTATTATATTCAGAGAGTAAAATGTGTGGCAGTATTATATTCAGGGGGTACAGTGTGTGGCAGTATTATATTCAGAGAGTACAGTGTGTGGCAGTATTATATTCAGGGGGTACAGTGTGTGGCAGTGTTATATTCACGGGTACAATGTGTGGCAGTATTATATTCATGGGGTACAGTGTGTGGCAGTATTATTTTCAGGGGTACAGTGTGTGGCAGTATTATATTCAGGGGTACAGTGTGTGGCAGTATTATATTCAGAGGGCACAGTTTGTGGCAGTATTATATTCAGGGTACAGTGTGTGGCAGTATTATATTTAGGGGTACAGTATGTGGCAGTATTATATTCAGGGTTACAGTATATGGCAGTATTATGTTCAGGGGGTACAGTGTGTGGCAGTATTATTTTAAGGGGTACAGTGTGTGGCAGTATTATATTCAGGGGTACAGTATGTGGCAGTATTATATTCAGGGGTACAGTATGTGGCAGTATTATATTCAGGGGTACAGTGTGTGGCAGTATTATAATCAGATGGTACAGTGTGTGGCAGTATTATATTCAGATGGTACAGTGTGTGGCAGTATTATATTCAGAGGGTACAGTGTGTGGCAGTATTATATTCAGGGGTACAGTGTGTGCCATTATTATATTCAGAGAGTAAAATGTGTGGCAGTATTATATTCAGGGGTACAGTGTGTGCCAGTATTATATTCAGAGAGTAAAATGTGTGGCAGTATTATATTCAGGGGGTACAGTGTGTGGCAGTATTATATTCAGAGAGTACAGTGTGCGGCAGTATTATATTCAGGGGGTACAGTGTGTGGCAGTATTATATTCAGGGGTACAATGTGTGGCAGTATTCTATTCAGGGGTACAGTGTGTGCCAGTATTCTATTCAGAGAGTACAGTGTGTGGCAGTATTATATTCATGGGGTACAGTGTGTGGCAGTATTATATTCAGGGGTACAGTGTGTGGCAGAATTATAATCAGGGTGTACAGTATGTGGCAGTATTATATTCAGAGAGGTACAGTAGTGGCAGTATTATATTCAGGGGTACAGTGTGTGGTAGTATTATATTCAGGGGTACAGTGTGTGGCAGTATTATATTCAGAGGGTACATTGTGTGGCAGTATTATATTCAGAGGGTACAGTATGAATATAATACTGCCACATACTGTACCCTCTGAATATAATACTGCCACAGAGAGGTACAGTGTGTGACAGTTTTATATTCAGAGGGCACAGTGTGTGTGGCAGAATTATATTCAGAGGGTACAGTGTGTGGCAGTATTATATTCAGAGGGTACCGTGTGTGGTATTATATTCAGAGGGTACAGTGTGTGGCAGTATTATATTCAGAGGGTACAGTGTTTGGCAGTATTATATTCAGAGGGTATAGTGTGTGGCAGTATTATATTCAGAGGGTACAGTGTGTGGCAGTATTATATTCAGAGGGTACAGTATTTGGCAGTATTATATTCAGGGGTACAGTGTGTGGCAGTATTATATTCAGGTGGTACAGTGTGTGGCAATATTATATTCAGAGGGTGCAGTGTTTGGCAGTATTTTATTCGGAGGGTGCAGTGTGTGGCAGTATTATATTCAGAGGGTACAGTGTGTGGCAGTATTATAATCAGAGGGTATAGTTTGTGGCAGTATTATATTCAGAGGGTACAGTATGTGGCAGTATTATATTCAGAGGGTACAGTGTGTGGCAGAATTATATTCAGAGGGTACAGTGTGTGGCAGTATTATATTCAGAGGGTACCGTGTGTGGTAGTATTATATTCACAGGGTACAGTATGTGGCAGTATTATATTCAGAGGGTACAGTGTGTCAGTATTATATTCAGAGGGTACAGTGTGTCAGTATTATATTCAGAGGGTACAGTGTGTGGCAGTATTATATTCAGAGGGTACAGTATGTGGCAGTATTATATTCAGAGGGTACAGTGTGTGGCAGTATTATATTCAGAGGATACAGTATTTGGCAGTATTATATTCAGGGGTACAGTGTGTGGCAGTATTATATTCAGGTGGTACAGTGTGTGGCAATATTATATTCAGAGGGTGCAGTGTTTGGCAGTATTTTATTCGGAGGGTGCAGTGTGTGGCAGTATTATATTCAGAGGGTACAGTATGTGGCAGTATTATATTCAGAGGGTACAGTGTGTGGCAGTATTATATTCAGAGGGTATAGTTTGTGGCAGTATTATATTCAGAGGGTACAGTATGTGGCAGTATTATATTCAGAGGGTACAGTGTGTGGCAGTATTATATTCAGAGGGTACAGTATTTGGCAGTATTATATTCAGAGAGGTACAGTGTTGGGCAGTATTATATTCAGAGGGTGCAGTGATTGGCAGTATTTTATTCAGAGGGTGCAGTGTGTGGCAGTATTTTATTCAGAGGGTGCAGTGTGTGGCAGTATTATATTCAGAGGGTACAGTGTGCGACAGTATTATATTCAGAAAGTACAGTATGTGGCAGTATTATATTCAGGTGGTACAGTATGTGGCAGTATTATATTCAGAGGGTGCAGTGTGTGGCAGTATTATATTCATAGGGTATATTGTGTGGCAGTATTGTATTCAGAGAGTACAATGTTTGGCAGTATTATATTCAAATGGTACAGTATGTGGCAGTATTATATTCAGAGGGCACAGTGTGTGGCAGTATTATATTCAGAGGGCACAGTGTGCAGCAATATTATATTCAGAGGTACAGTGTGTGGCAGTATTATATTCAGAGGGTGCAGTGTGTGGCAGTATTATATTCATAGGGTACAGTGTGTGGCAGTATTATATTCAGAGGGCTCAGTGTGTGGCAGTATTATATTCAGAGGGCACAGTGTGCAGCAATATTATATTCAGGGGGTAGTGTGTGGCAGTATTATATTCAGGTGGTACAGTGTGTGGCAGTATTATATTCAGAGGGTGCAGTGTTTGGCAGTATTATATTCAGAGGGTGCAGTGTGTGGCAGTATTATATTCAGAGGGGGCAGTGTTTGGCAGTATTATATTCAGAGGGTGCAGTGTGTGGCAGTATTATATTCAGAGGGGGCAGTGTGTGGCAGTATTATATTCAGAGGGTACAGTGTGTGGCAGTATTATATTCAGAGGGTGCAGTGTGTGGCAGTATTATATTCATAGGGTACATTGTGTGGCAGTATTTTATTCAGAGGGCACAGTGTGCGGCAATATTATATTCAGAGGGCTCAGTGTGTGGCAGTATTATTTATTCAGGGGTAGTGTGTGGCAGTATTATATTCAGGGGTACAGTATGTGGAAGTATTATATTCAGGGTGTTCAGTGTGTGGCAGTATTATATTCAGAGGGTACAGTGTTTGGCAGTATTATATTCAGAGGGTATAGTGTGTGGCAGTATTATATTCAGAGGGTACAGTGTGTGGCAGTATTATATTCAGAGGGTACAGTGTGTGGCAGTATTATATTCAGAGGGTACAGTGTGTGGCAGTATTATATTCAGAGTGTACAGTGTTTGGCAGTATTATATTCAGAGGGTACAGTGTGCGGCAGTATTATATTTAGAGGGTACAGTGTTTGATAGTATTATATTTAGAGGGTACAGTATGTGGCAGTATTATATTCAGTCACTAATCTCTGCCTTTTCCCTTTCCTCTGTAGATAAAGTGAAGTCCGGGGATCAGCTGTGATGGAGCAGAAGTGATTTCTCCACCGCTCAGTACTGGACACCGCGGAGCCGGAGGGCGGCCTTACTGTCTTATTGGTTGCTGCTGTGAAGGAACCTTTTCCCCTGTTGCGGTCGGTGTACACGGGGGACATATTTGTGGTTTGCACTCAAGGTTCGGACTTGTACCAGTGTCTGCGCCGCACAGGCGGCCATCTTCTCATGAATGTAGGTATGCCGCCATGATTTTAATGACTGCGCATGTACATAGCGCCATCTACCTGTCTCTTTTTTATTCATTTCATGGAGGTATCTAAGATACCTCCCAGCACAGGCCAGGCAGCCATCTTGTGGGTGTGACTACTATTTGGCCCATCCCTTGTATGGCAGCTGATTAAATGCACAATATGGCTGCCTCCGCCATGATCGGGATAGGAATATATTTTTTATGTAATTTTAGATGGATGGGGCCACCATGGACTCAGAGACTATGCCAGGCCTGGACGCCCCTCCTCCGCCCTCAACAAGACAGCGAAATCGCATCAGATTTTTCTGTCACTGTGTAATGGATGAATTTATTATTAGATACAGATGAAATGATAATAGACGGTTGGATGGAGTGGCCACCATTCTCGGAGAGGTCTGGCCTGAAGGCGCACCAGATTTGTTTATCCATAAGACCTATAACATGGCTGCGTGTTCCGGCAACAGATGTGCCTGTCCATAGGATCTATTACCTGGCTGCGTGTTCCGGCAGCAGACGTGTCTATCCATAAAACCTATAACATGGCTGCGTGTTCAAGCAGCAGACGTGTCTGTCCATAGGATCTATTACCTGGCAGCGTGTTTCGGCACCAGATGTGTCTCTACATAGGACCTATTACCTGGCTCCATGTTCTGGCAGCAGACGTGTCTGTCCATAGGATCTATTACCTGGCAGCGTGTTTCGGCACCAGATGTGTCTCTACATAGGACCTATTACCTGGCTCCATGTTCTGGCAGCAGACGTGTCTGTCCATAGGATCTATTACCTGGCAGCGTGTTTCGGCACCAGATGTGTCTCTACATAGGACCTATTACCTGGCTCTATGTTCTGGCAGCAGACGTGTCTGTCCATAGAATCTATAAGATGCCTGCGTGTCCCGGCTCTAGCCTGAGGGGGCGCCATATGTGTCCATAAGATCTATAGGTGGCTGAAAATATTTATATTTTGTACCAGATTCTGATGTCCTGCTGTTTGTGGGGGGGACGCGGCCCCCCCACCATGTGTATATACATATCTATATACTGTATAAGCGAGAGTATAAGGGCCAGTGTACAAATGATTTATTTTTTACAATGACCTCCACACTATTTGCGCGCACCTATACACACTTATTATCCGTAACACAATGCGTACGCGGCACTTTATGCGTCAGATGCGAGCGGGCGAGAACCTCAGCTGAGGAGTCACTGCTCGCTCCTTTATTTATAGACGGGCAGCGGCCATTTTGTGGACTGAAACAACTGGGGGCAGGTGTATCGAAAACTGTATTGGGCCCCATTTTATCAGAACTGCCTTTGTTGACTATAGCAACCAATGTCCTTGCAAGTTCAGCCCACAAAATGGCGGCCACCTCAGAGTGACTCCACCCCCAGGTCACATGCATTCACTCGCTTTTATCTTCGCAATAACTGCATGACTTTATGGCGATCTGAGCCCCGTAATGATTGTGCCCCACTGATGCCTGTCATGTTACAAAACTACAACTCCCAGCAGGCCCGGACAACCTCTAACCACTGTCCTACACAAAGACTACAACTCCCAGCATTCCCTGCCAGTGGGAGTTAAAGTATCGAAACAGCTGGGACAGTTGGCCATAGCAACCAGAGTGGAGGCCCTGGTGACCATAGTAACCAACCCCAGCCCAGTAGTAGAGGCCCTGTTGGCCATAGCAACCACCCTGGGCCCAGCGTCTCATCTGCCCGGCATTAATGCAGCGTGGTCGCTGGTTGTTAGGGGCAACAAGACGGCTTTTTATTTTAAGGCCATTTTGATGATTATTGTCAGGATTCTAATGAGTCTGATTGGAACCTGAACAATGGGGAGATTTATGGCGCGGCCTTATTGTATTGCCCATAGCGACCAATCATCACTTTCAATTTCCCAGAGCAATATGAGTAATAAAAAGCTGAGCTGTGATTGGTTAGAGGAGGATCTTATATAAGACCGCGCCATAAATCTCCCCGTATCCTGAGTGATCGGCGGGGTTCCTCCACTGGTTATGGTCATGGACCAGACACCGGGCCCCACAGACTGCTGCCCCCAATGTTTATCCTGCAGAACAACCATGTGGGTGGGACTTAGGTCATGTGACTGACAGAGCCAGGTTATGTGACCTCATCGTCCTCGGGGGCCGGTCACTACTACGGATCACATGGTCTTCATTCACACCCACAGGGAGCGGCTCTGCAGAGTAAACGATTGGGGGCTCCAACTGTGGCTCAGAATGAGTCGGTCCTGTTCCATGGTGGTCACGTACGTCCCCAATATGGCTGTTAGTTCACACTACAGAATACGGTGGGACTTGGAGCAGAAATGAGGCAGAATCGGCCCTTATTTGTGCAGATAATTCCATGCCTAATAATACAGTGTGAACGGGTCCTAAGATTGTATTCAGCCACATCCTGGTGACATCTAGGGGCCCCTGAACACTATGCAAATTCTATAATTTGAAATCCCCCCATAGATCTAGTAGGATCCTGCGCCCATTGTGATCTGGAAGAATTAACTGTTTATTATTTCACCATAATCCACCCAGAACCGCGCTCTAGTCAATGTGGCGGTGTTCGATGGCCATGCCGCCATTAAGCGCCGATTCTGCTGAATTTCCGTAGTGAACATGGGCCTTAAATTTCCATATTCTCTGACGGGCCAAGCTAAGGGTCTCATTGCTGTGCACAGCTGGGGCCAAGTTTGCTGCTCAGGACCTCAGGAAAGCTGGGTGACAGCCCATGTGGGAGCTGTAATAGCCTCTACCAGCTTTCCCTGATGGTTATATCTGGGTGGCGGTTACTATAGTTACCATGGCAATACTCCGAGGCGTTTATATAGATTTTTGCTTCTGGGTGACGGCCCCTTGTGAGGAGTCCATGATGGTTACCACCAAGCTTTCCCCAAAACAAGCTGAACCATAAAAAGTAATGAGCTGTTTCTGGGAAAGCCATGGTCTCCATTACAGCTCTCAGAGGTCGTCACCCAGAGCGGTGAATTGACACGGAGCCATTCCAACCTCCATTTGTG
Source organism: Hyla sarda (assembly GCF_029499605.1). NCBI lineage: Eukaryota > Metazoa > Chordata > Amphibia > Anura > Hylidae > Hyla > Hyla sarda. The sequence goes on along the minus strand of NW_026610438.1, from coordinate 82,438 downwards.
CCCATCCACCTGTTTAGGGACTACAACCCCCAGCAGGCAGGACATGCTGGTTCTTCTGGTCCTCTGCGGAGTTGTACCTGTTGTACATTTCCGGCTATCGCTGCCAAAGAGACCCCCGTGTGACATTAGGAGGGCGATGGAGTCATTTACCCCTTTCCCCTCCCCGTTATTTTATTTTCCCCACGTCCTAAATTTGAGGTATAGGATACAAGTGCAATGAAAACTGTTCAATAAACTTAAGAGAATGTTACCGGATGTTTCTGTGTTCATTCACAGCGGCGGCGGCCATTTTGTGATGAAAAAAAGAGTCTTCTTTAAGGTGGTGTTATAAAGAAAATGGCCGATAATAGAAGTTCTTTTAAATGAGTGTTTCTGGAGAAGCAGAGTCTACGTCTATAATGGCGGCCATATTGGCTGCATATAATCTAATTGGTTATAGCGGTGACATCTCCGGGGGCGGCCATCTTGATTGTCCCAAACACAAGAAAAACAAGGTTAAAACTCTTTATTAGACTCATCATTCTTTCTGCTGTACAATAAGATAAAATCAATTATACATTTCCATCGTTCAGCAAATTTACAGCGGTATTTGGTAACTCCGCCCACAAAGCGCAGCCGCAGTGAATCCTGAGCAGAGTCTTTGGTAACACTAGAATGATCTACTATGTACAAGGTAACTACAAAACTACCAGACAGCCATGCTGAGAGTTGTAGTTTTGCAACAGCTGGAGGTGCACCTTTTGGAGGCCACTGTCACGCACGTCCACCATGACTATTCCTGTCTCTGGCCACGTGGGGTTATCATGGGCTTCAATAGAAAACATGGCAGATTTAATGGCGCAACACCTGGTTGTGTCGGGTATTACAGCTCAGCTCTATTGAAGGGAATTGGGCCTTAATACCGGACACCGTTCTATACAACCCCTTTAACATTCATCTTCTGGAGTTCTGTGAATCAGATCTGTGGTCAGTATGAAGGTTTTTATATTACTTTGTAGCCTCTGGCCTCCTGTTTCCTACAGTGTTTTTACCTTCTTTCTGCGCCCCCTGGGGCCTGAGATATAGGGGGTCTAGTATGTGGGGGACTCTTCACGGGAATCAAATGGGTGGAAACTTGTTGCAAAATGAGGCGTCAATACTAATGGTCAGGGTGTGTGGTTAGAAGGCTGAGGGGTGTGGTTAGGATGGGTAGGTGTGGTTAGAAAGCTGAGGGTGCGGTATGAAGGCGGAGGGGTGTGGTTAGGTGTGGTTAGAAGGCTGAGGGTGCTGTATGAAGGTGGAGGGGTGTGGTTAGAAGGCTGAGGGGTGTGGTTAGAAGGCTGAGGGTGCTGTATGAAGGCGGAGGAGTGTGGTTAGAAGGCTGAGGGTGCGGCATGAAGGCGGAGGAGTGTGGTTAGAAGGCTGAGGGTGCGGCATGAAGGCGGAGGAGTGTGGTTAGAAGGCTGAGGGTGCGGCATGAAGGCGGAGGAGTGTGGTTAGAAGGCTGAGGGTGCGGCATGAAGGCGGAGGAGTGTGGTTAGAAGGCTGAGGGTGCGGCATGAAGGCGGAGGAGTGTGGTTAGAAGGCTGAGAGTGCGGTATGAAGGCGGAGGGGTGTGGTTAGGATGGGTAGGTGTGGTTAGAAGGCTGAGGGTGCTGTATGAAGGTGGAGGGGTGTGGTTAGAAGGCGGAGGGGTGTGGTTAGAAGGCGGAGGGGTGTGGTCAGAAGGCTGAGGGTGCGGTATGAAGGCGGAGGGGTGTGGTTAGAAGGCTGAGGGTGCGGTATGAAGGCGGAGGGGTGTGGTTAGGATGGGTAGGTGTGGTTAGAAGGCTGAGGGTGCGGTATGAAGGTTGAGGGGTGTGGTTAGGATGGGTAGGTGTGGTTAGAAGGCTGAGGGTGTGATATGAAGGCTGAGGGTGCGGTATGAAGGTGGAGGGGTGTGATTAGGATGGGTAGGTGTGGTTAGAAGGCTAAGGGTGTGGTTAGGCTCATAGGTTGCTGTTAGAAAGCTGTAGGGGTGTGGTTAGGAGGCTAAGTGGAAGTTATAATGAAGCTCCTAACCACACCCACTCAATTTTCTCACCACACCCTCTCAGCCTTCTAACCACACCATCTGAGCCTAATGTGCACTTCCCACTTGCAGTAAAGTTCCCGCCCATCTGACTATTCAGGGAAAAGTGCACATAGTCCTGAGATTTAGGGATTTCACTATTGTGTTGACTAAGGGGGCGAACCAAGGAAGGAAAAACCACTATTGGGCATTAGAGGCATCAAAAGGATATAAAAGAAAATGTTTTTCCTGACCACAGATCCCCTATGAAGGGCTAATCCAACCATGTCAGCTAAATGTCAGGGAGGTGGTGCTGAGCTGCTTAAGTGCCACAGCTTGACACGCCTCCTCATTTTCCATCTCCTCCCAGCCCTTGACTGAGCTACATAGCCCTCTACATTAGTCAAGGAGGTGGTGGGAGGACAAGAAAGGAGGCGGGCCAGCGTGTGGCACTTGAGCAGCTTGGCTCCACCTCACTGACACTTTGCAGATAAACAAAAAGGAGAATGTTAATAACATCCCATCACCCCCCAATAAATACAGGAACAGGATTATTCTGAATTTTATCATTATATATTATTTGTATAATTATACATGGAAGTGTATAAGCATCGCCCCCTGCAGGGGGCCGGCCCCTTCACACACTGGGGGGGGGGGGGGGGAGACACAACACTGAGCTTAGGTGTGCCCATATACAAAGCCGCGCCCATTCTACACTAATATAAATATATATCTATATGTGCACCTGATCCTAAAGAGGGTCTGAAGTGGAGCCATTTATAAACAGACCGGAGGCGGCCATTTTGGGGCTTAATGACATCACAAAATCACCGATTCCCATAGAATTAATTTACAGTATAAGCAAAATGGTGACATAATGGATCTTCTGGGTGATCAGGGGGGAGACTATCAATAATTAGATAAGGTATCAATAAATAAAGCGATAAGCGTGAGCGGCTGCGGAGAGATGGCGGTGTGACCACAAGGCTCCGCGTCTCTTCCATCACTGTGCTCAGTCTGACCTGTGTACACCATGTGGAGGTCTGTACCCCGAGGAGATCAGTTTACCAGAGATCGAGAAGACCGCCACAGTCAATTCACCAAAGATCGAGAGGACCGCGGCGGTCAGTTCACCAGAGATCCAGGAGACCGCCATGGTCAGTTCACCAGAGATTGAGACGACCGCCACAGTCAATTCACCAGAGATTGAGACGACCGCCACAGTCAGTTCACCAGAGGCGCCGATCGGTCATTTGTTACTGTAGGTTTCAATTGGACTTCAAGAAATGGATTTCTGTTGGGATACAAGAAGAGACATGAGCGGCTGTACGGGAGGTCACCACCATGGTAAGGAGGGTATATCGGTCAGTGGGGGCCATGGTGGGTATTATCCTTACACAATGGTTCCTCCATACTTAACGATTGGAAAACTGACGGTCTACCTTCAGGATCGGCAGATTAATGGCGGGCCAACTCTTTTCACCCCACCGATTAGTTAATTAGTGAATGTAGCGCCCCCCCCTTTATTGTTTACAGGACTTGGCTTCGCCTGGTATTACAGCTTGGAAAGGCATTGGTTAATGAGCTGTAATTGCAGCCGGTCAGTAGGCGCTAGGCGTTGGCCAGACAGCGACCCGAGTCATATCCCACTGGTTGGATCGGCCATCAATAGTCTATTCTGGAGAACACTAAGACATGGCCGCCATGATGGACAATGGAACCAAAGCCACCTGAAAGTTTCAATGAGTTACCACTAGGTTACCACATTGTGCCATGGAGTAGGTATTTGGCCATTGGTGACCGCTATGTTAGAAGATGAGACACCATGTGAGGTTAGAAGGATCACAATGGAAACCACCGGCAGAGTGTACGACCACCAGGAACACGACCTCAATACAGCCACAAAAAATGTCCTACCCCTTCAACCTTTACTTTCCCTTGAAATGGTTTAAACATAGACAATAGATGTTTGGTTCCCACAGAGTTTGGCTGCATTTGTGTATTGGGCCCTCGTTCGCGGCACAGTATGCAGTGTCTGGAAGCTGCTCATCTATCCCTGGCCAGCTAAATGGGGTGTTTAGCTCCATACAGTAGGGTGTCATACGGGGGTGTTGGGTCCATAAGGGGGGGGTCATACAGGGGTATACGGTAATGTAAGGAGTAATACAGGGTATAGGGTACAATATGGGGTAATACAGGATACAATATGGGGTAATACAGGGTATCAGGGTCAGGACATGGGGTCGGCGTATACACCTATGTTTGTGGTCAGTGCCTACACAATATATTTCTTTTTAACCAAAAGATTTCTGGACATAGAGTAGACCAGACGCTGCCAGGTGACATTTCCTCTGTTCTCATCGAGCCGAGGGCCCCACAGTTGAAACCTGAGACATCACAGTCGGGTCATCACCACAGGGGACTACACGGTAAAGCACAAGGACCCCATATAACAAGACCCACTAACCATGTGATGTAATAATGTTAGTACAACCATGCAAACATTACAACACCAATACACCACAAAGGGTCTGGACACAGGAAGGGGTTAATGTTTGGTGCTGAAGAAGAAACAGAAGATGAGGACAGACCAATGGTCACCAGAAATACAAGTGAGAGAATACTGCCCCCTATGGGGTGTACGAGGTGAAGAGCCTACAAGAACATCCCAGGTCACCACCAAAACGACCTCTAGAGATGAGAGGCAGGAGCGCGAGGCCCAGAGAGCGCGAGGCCCAGAGAGCACCCAGTCAAGATTGGAGACCAAGGCGGTTGGGTAGAGGAGGGGGGCGTTCTGCTGTGACTGCTGGGAACCGCTCATTACTTGGGACATCCTTATCTACAGGCGGCAGTATTATGGGGATGACCACTCTACTGAGCTGGTCACCCAAAAGACTAAATTTAGGGTAAATGTGCCCCCCCCCCCCTTGAAACAGTGGTCTCAAACTGTGGCCCTCCAGATGTTGCCGTTGGCTGTCCGGACATCCTGCTAGATAAAGTTTTGCAACATTTGGAGGGCCACAGTTTGAGACCACGGATAAAACTTTGCAGGGGGCGATGATGAGCCTAGAAAAACATGGATCAGAACCCCATAAGACCAGACAGGGTCACCTCTCCATGGGCATGGTCACCTATCACCTGATGCTGAGATTTGTCAGGATCAGTCAGTAGTCTTCAGTCCCCGGTCAGTGATGCCTCCTGTGAGAATGATCGTCCATCACAACGACTTTCCATACAGAATTCTCTGACTAAACCTGAACGAGTCTAGAACCCCCCACCCCCATGGTGGAGCCAACTCAACTAGAGTTTATGAAGAGGACGGATGCTCCCGAAATCTAATGGGGGGGAGGGAGAGGGTGCAGGTTAGCCGAGCCCCCCCAGTAGTCACTGACCGTCTCCTCTCATGTTCTGGACCCTACACATCAGATCTAGAACCTTCTGAAGGTCACTCAAGGTCATTCCACAGAATCAGCGTCGTTGTCCAGGATTGAAAAGATGGCTCCTTTCTTTCAAAAACAGCGCCACCCCTGTCCACAGGCTGTTGTGATATTACAGCGAGACTAGACGAGTCCCAGACGGCACGGGACCATTTCTGGGGAAAAAAAAGGAGCCATGTTTACTTAACCCTGGACAACCTCAAATGTTTCCTCACTGTAAAGACCAATCACAGCAGGGTCAAAGGCCAAAAGGGCGGGTCAAAGGGATAACCCTCAATGTCCTACACAAGTTCTGAGATGTCCCCCCGCTGTATAAGACGTCCCCCAGGATGACTTGTGGCCCCCCCCCCTCCGGATGACTTGTGGTCCCCCCTTCCCCCCTGGATGAGTTGTGGGTTATCTCCCCCCCCCCCCCAGATGAGTTGTTGTTCTCCCTCCCCCCCGGATGAGTTGTGGTCCCCCCTCCCCCTCGGATGAGTTGTGGTTCACCCTCCCCCCCTCCGGATGAGTTGTGGTTCACCCTCCCCCCCTCCGGATGAGTTGTGGTTCACCCTCCCCCCCCCGGATGAGTTGTGGTTCACCCTCCCCCCCACTGGATGAGCTGTGGTCCCCCCGGATGAGTTGTGGTTCACCCTCCCCCCCTCCGGATGAGTTGTGGTTCACCCTCCCCCCCTCCGGATGAGTTGTGGTTCACCCTCCCCCCCCTCCGGATGAGTTGTGGTTCACCCTCCCCCCCTCCGGATGAGTTGTGGTTCACCCTCCCCCCCACTGGATGAGCTGTGGTCCCCCCGGGTGAGTTGCGGGTTATCCCCCCCCCCCCCCCCGGATGAGTTGTTGTTCTCCCTCCCCTCGGATGAGTTGTTGTTCTCCCTCCCCCCTGGATGAGCTGTGGTCCCCCCCCCCGGATGAGCTGTGGTCCCCCCCCGGGTGAGTTGTGGGTTATCCCCCCCCCCCCCCCCTGGATGAGCTGTGGGTTATCCCCCCCCCAGATGAGTTGTTGTTCTCCCTCCCCCCGGAAGAGTTGTTGTTCTCCCTCCCCCCCGGATGAGCTGTGGTCTCCCCCCACCCCCCCCCTGGATGAGCTGTGGGTTATCCCCCCCCCAGATGAGTTGTTGTTCTCCCTCCCCCCGGAAGAGTTGTTGTTCTCCCTCCCCCCGGAAGAGTTGTTGTTCTCCCTCCCCCCCCGGATGAGCTGTGGTCCCCCCCCCCGGATGAGCTGTGGTCCCCCCCCCCCCGGATGAGCTGTGGTCCCCCCCGGATGAGCTGTGGTCCCCCCCGGATGAGCTGTGGTCCCCCCTGGGTGAGTTGGGGGTTCTCCCCCCCCCCCCCGGATGAGTTGTGGTTCCCCCTAACCCCCCCCCCCAGATGAGTTGTGGTACCCCCCAGATGAGTTGTGGTGCCCCCTTCCCCCCCCGAATCAGTTGTGGTTCCCCTCGGACGAGTTGTGGTTCCCCCCCCCCCCCCCCCAGATGAGTTGTGGTTCCCCCTTCCCTCCCCCCCCCAGATGAGTTGTGGTTCCCCCATCCCTTCCCCCCCCTCGAATGAGTTGTGGTACCCCCCAGATGAGTTGTGGTTCCTCCTTCCCTTCCCCCCCCCCCCCGGATGAGTTGTGGTACCCCCCAGATGAGTTGTGGTTCCTCCTTCCCCCTCTGGATCAGTTGTGGTTCCCCCCGGATGAGTTGTGGTTTCCCAGCAGTCAGAGCAGACTGACTGACAGTGTTCTCTGGAATACTTCCTGTGCCATGCGCATCGCAGGAAAGACAGCGGGAGCTTAGGGAGTTAAATGCATGGCTTAAGTCGTGGTGTGAGGGGGAAGGGTTTGGGTTTTTAGAGCACTGGGCTGACTTTTCATTAGGGTACAAACTCTATTCTACGGATAATTTGCACCTGAATGGAAGGGGGTCTGCTGTGCTGGGGGAGAGAATCCTGGAAGGGGTGGCTGAGTATTTAAACTAGGTGAGTGGGGGGAGGATAATAAAGCAAAGAAAGCAGACAGTGGGATGGATAGGTTAGAGAGGGGTCAGGACATAATGGCGGGTGGAGAGGAGTCCTGTGGGGGGAGGTTAAGAGCAGTGGATAAGGAGATTCATGCGTTACAAACCAGCTGTAAAAATAAATGTAGCCCGAAAAATTGTAATCCCAATAATTCAAAAAATTCCATTAGCCCCAATAACTCAATAACTACAATAAGCCCCATTAACTCAAAAAATACCGTTAGCCCCAATAACTTAAATAACAACGTTAGACGCAATAACGCAAAAAATCCCATTAGCCCCAATAACTTAAATAATAATGTTAGACCCAATAACTCAAAAAATCCCATTAGCCCCAATAACTTAAATAGTACAATTAGCCCTTATAACTCAAAAAATGACATTAACCCCAATAACTCTGAAAATCCCATTAGTGAGACTACATGTGTAAAACTTAATGGAAATGTAAAGTGTATGTTCACAAATGCCAGAAGCCTAGCAAATAAAATGGGGGAGCTTGAGGCCTTGATACTGGAGGTACATATTGATATAGTTGGGGTCACTGAGACATGGCTGGTGGTATAGTTGGGGTCACTGAGACATGGCTGGTGATATAGTTGGGGTCACTGAGACATGGCTGGTGATATAGTTGGGGTCACTGAGACATGGCTGGTGATATAGTTGGGGTCACTGAGACATGGCTGGACTCCTCGCATGACTGGGCTGTCAATCTGCAGGGGTTTACATTGTTTCGCAAGGATAGAATGAACAGAAAAGGTGGTGGAGTCTGTCTGTATGTAAGAAGTGGTATGAAAGTCAATGTGAACGATGCCATAGTGTGTGATGATTCTGAGGATGTGGAATCATTGTGGGTAGAATTACAAAAGGAGGGAAATACTGAAAAAATAATATTTGGTGTAATCTACAGACCCCCTAATATCACTGAAGAGATAGAAGGTCGGCTGTATAAACAAATAGAGAGGGCCGCCCGGGCAGGTACAGTGGTAATAATGGGAGATTTTAACTATCCAGATATAGATTGGGGCCGGGGGTTGGCTAAAACTACAAAGGGGAGAAAATTCCTAAATTTATTGCAGGATAATTTTATGGGCCAGTTTGTGGAGGACCCAACAAGAAGTGATGCCTTGTTGGATCTGATCATTTCCAACAACGCAGAGCTGGTTGGTAATGTAACTGTGCGGGAAAACCTTGGTAATAGCGACCACAATATAGTTACTTTTGACTTAAAATGTAGAAAACAAAGACAGACGGGGAAAGCAAAAACATATAACTTTAAAAAGGCAAACTTCCCTGGGTTGAGGGCTGCACTACAGGACATAGACTGGGGGGAGGTGTTCTCAAATACTGATACAGAAGGTAAATGGGACATCTTTAAATCAACTCTAAATAACTATACAGCTAAATATATACCAAAGGGGAACAAATATAAACGATTAAAACTAAATCCTACATGGCTGACAAATGAGGTTAAAAGAGCAATAAACAACAAAAAAATTGCCTTCAAAAAATACAAATCTGATGGGTCAGCTATAACATTTAAACAGTACAAGGAGCTTAATAAAATCTGTAAAAATGTAATAAAAACAGCAAAAATTCAAAATGAGAGACAGGTGGCCGAAGAAAGCAAAACTAATCCTAAATATTTTTTTAGATATATAAATACAAAAAAACCAAGGACAGAGCATGTAGGACCCCTTAATAATGATAATGGGGAGGTTGTCACGGGCGATCAAGAGAAGGCGGAGCTACTGAATGAGTTCTTTGGTTCTGTATATACTATGGAAGAAGGAGCTGACATTGGCCAGGTCAGTGCTGGTAACACATCATATAATGTACTGAACTGGCTTAATGTAGAGATGGTACAAGGTAAGTTAAGTAAAGTAAATGTAAGCAAATCTCCAGGGCCGGATGGACTACACCCAAGAGTTCTTAGAGAGGTAAGTCCAGTAATATCTGTACCCTTGTTCATGATATTTAGAGATTCTCTGGTGTCTGGTATTGTGCCAAGGGACTGGCGCAAGGCTAATGTGGTACCAATCTTCAAGAAGGGCTCTAGGTCTTCGCCAGGCAATTATAGACCGGTAAGTCTAACGTGCATTGTGGGTAAATTGTTTGAAGGACTTATAAGGGATTACATTCAGGAATACATAGGGGATAATAGTATTATAAGTGATAGCCAGCATGGGTTTACTAAGGATAGAAGTTGTCAAACCAATCTAATTTGCTTTTATGAAGAGGTGAGTAGAAGCCTTGACAGAGGAATGGCTGTGGATATAGTGTTTCTGGATTTTGCCAAAGCGTTTGATACTGTCCCTCACAGACGTCTGACAGGTAAGTTAAGGTCCTTGGGCTTGGAAACTTTAGTTTGTAACTGGATTGAACACTGGCTCATGGATCGTACCCAGAGAGTGGTGGTAAATGATTCGTACTCTGATTGGTCCCCGGTTATTAGTGGTGTACCCCAAGGTTCAGTACTGGGCCCGCTGCTGTTTAATTTATTTATCAATGATATAGAGGATGGTATTAACAGCTCTGTTTCTATCTTTGCAGATGACACCAAGCTTTGTAGCACGGTACAGTCTATAGAGGATGTGCATAAGTTACAAGATGACTTGGATAGACTAAGTGTCTGGGCATCCACTTGGCAAATGAGGTTCAATGTGGATAAATGTAAAGTTATGCATCTGGGTACTAATAACCTGCATGCGTCGTATGTCTTAGGGGGGATTAAACTGGCAGAGTCACTGGTAGAGAAGGATCTGGGTGTACTTGTAGATCACAGACTACAGAATAGCATGCAATGTCAGGCTGCTGCTTCCAAAGCCAGCAGGATATTGTCATGTATCAAAAGAGGCATGGACTCAAGGGACAGGGACATAATACTCCCCCTTTATAAAGCATTGGTACGGCCTCACCTGGAATATGCTGTTCAGTTTTGGTCGCCTGTTCATAAAAGGGACACTGCAGAGTTGGAAAGGGTGCAGAGACGCGCGACCAAACTAATATGGGGCATGGAACATCTTAGCTATGAGGAGCGATTAAAGGAGTTACAATTGTTTAGTCTTGAGAAGAGACGTTTAAGGGGGGATATGATAAACGTATATAAGTATATTAATGGCCCATACAAAAAATATGGAGAAAAACTGTTCCAGGTTAAACCCCCCCAAAGGACGAGGGGGCACTCCCTCCGTCTGGAGAAGAAAAGGTTTAGTCTAAAGGGGCGGCACGCCTTCTTTACCGTGAGGACTGTGAATTTATGGAACGGTCTACCTCAGGAACTGGTCACAGCAGGAACAATTAACAGCTTTAAAACAGGGTTAGATACATTCCTGGAACAAAATAACATTAAAGCTTATGCAGAATTATAAAACTACATCCCTTTCCCTTATCCCCTTACATCCTTCCCTTCAATCCCCTGGTTGGACTTGATGGACGTATGTCTTTTTTCAACCATACTAACTATGTAACTATGTAACTATGAAAGCAGGTAGAGGGAATGGGGGAAATACATAAGAGACGTACCGCCTGCCGAGACCTCTCAAAACCACGCAACTTCTGCTTCATGGCTGCAACACAAACAAAAAGTGGTTTATAAGAGAACGTGGCTGCGGGGACAGGTCTCCCCATAGGGCAGCGTCTGCTCCGGCGCGGCGGGATCGGCTCGCGCTTTGTTCTCACTTGTTTATTGTTTGGGATGAATCGGCCCCGGGCAGGAGAACACAATGTACACAGGAAGGAGACGCCGCCGCCGCTGCACCATTCTTCTCACTGACATTTAGCTTCAACATTACATGAATATTCAGCAGACTGGGGCCCGCGGGGTTAACTGCTTGTGCAGAGCCTGATGGGAGTTGTGATCTTTTATAAAGTGCCTTAAACTTAAAGGGGTCAGTGGAGCCCACCCAGACCCCCTCCCCCCTGTTATCTTTGGGTCAGGTCTGGTACTGCTGCATATCACCACCGGAGCTGAGCTGTAATACCGGACCCCTCCTCATCGATGGGGGGGGGGGGGCGCAAGGAGGTAGAATTCAAAAACTGGGGGGGGGGCGCATTACCGAGTGGGGGAAGGGGGGAGGGTGAAACATGAACGAAAAGAGGAGGGTGGGGGGTGAGGGCTAGGCATTACCGAGAGGGAGTAGGGGTGTGTGAAACATGACCGAGAAGAGGACGATGGGGTAGACATTATCAGGAGGGGGGGGGGAAGACATTATCGAGAGAAGAGGGGGGGACATTATCAAGAGGAGAGGGGGGACATTATCGAGAGGAGAAGGGGAGGCATTATCGAGAGGAGAGGGGGGGGGGACACATTATCGAGAGGAGAGGGGGGGGGACATTATCGAGAGGAGAGGGGGGGACATTATCGAGAGGAGGGGGGGAGGCATTATCGAGAGGAGGGGGGAGAGGCATTATCGAGAGGAGAGGGGGGGGGACACATTATCGAGAGGAGAGGGGGGGGGCACATTATCGAGAGGAGAGGGGGGGAAACATTATCGAGAGGAGAGGGGGGGACACATTATCGAGAGGAGAGGGGGGGACACATTATCGAGAGGAGAGGGGGGGACACATTATCGAGAGGAGAGGGGGGGACACATTATCGAGAGGAGGGGGGGGACACATTATCGAGAGGAGAGGGGGGGACACATTATCGAGAGGAGAGGGGGGGACACATTATCGAGAGGAGAGGGGGGGACACATTATCGAGAGGAGAGGGGGGGACACATTATCGAGAGGAGAGGAGGGGGGACATTATCGAGAGGAGAGGGGGGGACACATTATCGAGAGGAGAGGAGGGGGACACATTATCGAGAGGAGAGGAGGGGGGACATTATCGAGAGGAGAGGGGGGGGACACATTATCGAGAGGAGGGGGGGGACACATTATCGAGAGGAGGGGGGGGACACATTATCGAGAGGAGGGGGGGGACACATTATCGAGAGGAGGGGAGGGGGGACATTATCGAGAGGAGAGGGGGGGGACACATTATCGAGAGGAGGGGGGGGGGACACATTATCGAGAGGAGAGGGGGGGGACATTATCGAGAGGAGAGGAGGGGGGACACATTATCGAGAGGAGAGGGGGGGACACATTATCGAGAGGAGGGGGGGGACACATTATCGAGAGGAGGGGGGGGACACATTATCGAGAGGAGGGGGGGGACACATTATCGAGAGGAGAGGAGGGGGGACATTATCAAGAGGAGAGGGGGGGGACACATTATCGAGAGGAGAGGAGGGGGGACACATTATCGAGAGGAGAGGAGGGGGGACATTATCGAGAGGAGAGGGGGGGAGGCCAACAGAATCCACAGTTCACACTACGGCACATCCATAGACATACAGCCTTCTGTCAGCAAAAGAGATTCTCATTGACCAACAAAACAGGTCGTGGTTTATGGCAGTCCACCAATCTCACCATATGTGGATGTCACTAAAGTCCCAGGATAGTCCTTACATTTAAATCATCCATATTAACCAGTGTTTGGGGACAGTCTCCTGTGTACATCAGCTCTATAATCTATTCATCACCGCACAGAAAGAAGCCCCATCCAGTGCACTTATATAACCAGTTCACACTCTGCAGTATTATTACTTCTATAACCAGTTCACACTATGCAGTATTAATACTTCTATAACCAGTTCACACTCTGCAGTATTATTACTTCTATAACCAGTTCACACTCTGCAGTATTATTACTTATATAACCAGTTCACACTCTGCAGTATTAATACTTCTATAGCCAGTTCACACTCTGCAGTAATAATACTTATATAACCAGTTCACACTCTGCAGTATTATTACTTCTATAACCAGTTCACACTCTGCAGTATTAATACTTCTATAACCAGTTCACACTCTGCAGTATTATTACTTATATAACCAGTTCACACTCTGCAGTATTAATACTTCTATAACCAGTTCACACTCTGCAGTATTATTACTTCTATAGCCAGTTCACACTCTGCAGTATTATTACTTCTATAGCCAGTTCACACTCTGCAGTATTATTACTTCTATAGCCAGTTCACACTCTGCAGTATTAATACTTCTATAACCAGTTCACACTCTGCAGTATTATTACTTCTATAACCAGTTCACACTCTGCAGTATTAATACTTCTATAACCAGTTCACACTCTGCAGTATTAATACTTCACTTGTGTTCACACTCTGCAGTATTAATACTTCACTTGTGTTCACACTCTGCAGGATTAATACTTCTATAGTCAGCTCACACTCTGCAGCATTAATACTTCTATAACCAGTTCACACTCTGCAGTATTAATACTTCTATAACCAGTTCACACTCTGCAGTATTATTACTTCTATAACCAGTTCACACTCTGCAGTATTATTACTTCTATAACCAGTTCACACTCTGCAGTATTATTACTTCTATAACCAGTTCACACTCTGCAGGATTAATACTTCTATAGTCAGCTCACACTCTGCAGCATTAATACTTCTATAACCAGTTCACACTCTGCAGTATTAATACTTCTATAACCAGTTCACACTCTGCAGTATTATTACTTCTATAACCAGTTCACACTCTGCAGTATTATTACTTCTATAACCAGTTCACACTCTGCAGTATTATTACTTCTATAACCAGTTCACACTCTGCAGTATTATTACTTCTATAACCAGTTCACACTCTGCAGTATTATTACTTCTATAGCCAGTTCACACTCTGCAGTATTAATACTTCTATAACCAGTTCACACTCTGCAGTATTAATACTTCTATAACCAGTTCACACTCTGCGGTATTAATACTTCTATAACCAGTTCACACTCTGCGGTATTAATACTTCTATAACCAGTTCACACTCTGCGGTATTAATACTTCTATAACCAGTTCACACTCTGCAGTATTAATACTTCTATAACCAGTTCACACTCTGCAGTATTAATACTTCTATAACCAGTTCACACTCTGCGGTATTAATACTTCTATAACCAGTTCACACTCTGCGGTATTAATACTTCTATACCAGTTCACACTCTGCAGTATTATTACTTCTATAGCCAGTTCACACTCTGCAGTATTATTACTTCTATAACCAGTTCACACTCTGCAGTATTAATACTTCTATAACCAGTTCACACTCTGCAGTATTATTACTTCTATAGCCAGTTCACACTCTGCGGTATTAATACTTCTATAACCAGTTCACACTCTGCAGTATTAATACTTCACTTGTGTTCACACTCTGCAGCATTAATACTTCTCTTGTGTTCACACTCTGCAGCATTAATACTTCTATAACCAGTTCACACTATGCAGTATTAATACTTCTATAACCAGTTCACACTCTGCAGTATTATTACTTCTATAGCCAGTTCACACTCTGCAGTATTATTACTTCTATAACCAGTTCACACTCTACAGTATTAATACTTCTATAACCAGTTCACACTCTGCAGTATTATTACTTCTATAGCCAGTTCACACTCTGCGGTATTAATACTTCTATAACCAGTTCACACTCTGCAGTATTAATACTTCACTTGTGTTCACACTCTGCAGCATTAATACTTCTCTTGTGTTCACACTCTGCAGCATTAATACTTCTATAACCAGTTCACACTATGCAGTATTAATACTTCTATAACCAGTTCACACTCTGCAGTATTAATACTTCACTTGTGTTCACTCTGCGGTATTATTACTTCTATAACCAGTTCACACTCTGCAGTATTAATACTTCTATAGCCAGTTCACACTCTGCAGTATTAATACTTCTATAGCCAGCTCACACTCTGCAGTATTAATACTTCTATAACCAGTTCACACTCTGCAGTATTAATACTTCTATAACCAGTTCACACTCTGCAGTATTGATACTTCTATAACCAGTTCACACTCTGCAGTATTGATACTTCTATAACCAGTTCACACTCTGCAGTATTAATACTTCTATAACCAGTTCACACTCTGCAGTATTATTACTTCTATAACCAGTTCACACTCTGCAGTATTAATACTTCACTAGTGTTCATACTCTGCGGTTTTGATAATTCACTTCTATACAACATCTATGGCAATTGTCCATATTAAACTGCATTTCCCCTCAAGCAGGAGATACACCATTATATTATGACTTAGTTATCTGATGTATTTATATATACTCGCAGTTAATATGACAGATATTCACACTGTGCGGTATATTTCTCTGCTGCTTCCACATTTGATACACAGCCGCTCATCACATTATACAGATTAGTATAGTGGATAAATATTGCAGTATAATGTAACTTTGCCGCATCTATAGATGAAACATTCAGTGTGATCGGGGTTAAATCTGCAGATTCATCCTCTCAGTAATATATTGATGTAGCTGCCATCTTGGTGATTAAAGAGATATCTCCCGATGGTAATATACACGTGCTGATATAGATGTGCTGTTGTGTACACTTATCTGTCTCCATAGATGCTTTGCGGATCAGATCCAGGCGTCTATCTGATAGTCCATTACAGCTGATGGCTCCAGATTTCTTAAGATGTCCATATATTAAGGGTCCAACGTGTTTCCATAGCTCAGAATCTTCAGGGACCTTTTATAAGCTTGGTCTCCTTGTTGTATTACAGTGTATACATAGCACCGTGCATGCGGCTCTGATGGCGGCCGTGCTAAACTAACTAATATACCTGCATGCACCTGTCCGTATGGTCCGAGGCTCCAATCAGCCGTATACCACATCACAGGGGAGGGACTTACTATGCACACCGCTGATACATTTGGCCGGGGGTCAGGAAGCAAGGTGCGCGATCTGTCAGGAGATAAAATCAAACCTCATACTGACTTATTGTGTCGGGCAAAGGGGATATACAACACATCTACACATATAGACGCAATAATGTTATATTGTATACAATAGTAAGAAAGTCTCCATAGATATAAATACAATATTCCCCAGCACATACATATTCCATGATGGTTCTAAATACCAATAGTAACCCAGTGACTAGATATTGCCATATAATGTAACACTTTAGTTTACCGATTAGGACAGATAGACTAATATTTATATAATCATTAAATTCTTAGATTTTTTCAAGAACATTCTAGTAGAGAAATATTATAATCTAGAATTAATCTACCTCCCATTCTGTCTCGCTGGACTTTATACTACTCTATAATAGTGGAGATAATCAATAAAGCTTGAATAAGATATAAAGTCATTGAGGCCGTAGGGTTTTACACATTCAATCCTGAATGTCCATTCTGCCTCACACTGAAGTAGGATCTTATCCCAGCATCCTCCTCTCTTAGGTGGTGCTATGACCTCAATGACCTGTGCTCTTAGGTGGTGCTATGACCTCAATGACCTGTGCTCTTAGGTGGTACTATGACCTCAATGACCTGTACTCTTAGGTGGTGCTATGACCTCAATGACCTGTACTCTTAGGTGGTGCTATGACCTCAATGACCTGTACTCTTAGGTGGTGCTATGACCTCAATGACCTGTACTCTTAGGTGGTGCTATGACCTCAATGACCTGTGCTCTTAGGTGGTGCTATGACCTCAATGACCTGTGCTCTTAGGTGGTGCTATGACCTCAATGACCTGTACTCTTAGGTGGTGCTATGACCTCAATGACCTGTACTCTTAGGTGGTGCTATGAACTCAATGACCTGTACTCTTAGGTGGTGCTATGACCTCAATGACCTGTATTCTTAGGTGGTGCTATGACCTCAATGACCTGTGCTCTTAGGTGGTGCTATGACCTCAATGACCTGTGCTCTTAGGTGGTGCTATGACCTCAATGACCTGTGCTCTTAGGTGGTACTATGACCTCAATGACCTGTACTCTTAGGTGGTGCTATGACCTCAATGACCTGTACTCTTAGGTGGTGCTATGACCTCAATGACCTGTACTCTTAGGTGGTGCTATGACCTCAATGACCTGTACTCTTAGGTGGTACTATGACCTCAATGACCTGTACTCTTAGGTGGTGCTATGACCTCAATGACCTGTGCTCTTAGGTGGTGCTATGACCTCAATGACCTGTGCTCTTAGGTGGTGCTATGACCTCAATGACCTGTATTCTTAGGTGGTGCTATGACCTCAATGACCTGTGCTCTTAGGTGGTACTATGACCTCAATGACCTGTGCTCTTAGGTGGTGCTATGACCTCAATGACCTGTGCTCTTAGGCTTTCAGTGTTACTTGAATGGACCTCAGCGAAGTGTTTAGCTACTGGAGTGTCCCTTGAGTGTCTGATGTCCCCTAGATGTTCCTGTAGTCGTTTTTTCAGAGGCCTATAGGTCTTACCTACATAGTTAAGGGGGCACCCACATGTTAGGAGATATATCACACCCCTAGTCTCACAGTTCACGAAGTCTTTTTCTACAGATTTGTTCTGTAGTGATGCTTTTAAACGTATTACTCTTAAGAATATGAGGACAGATGTTACATCTCCCACATGGAAAGGTTCCATGCGGTTTAGATGATCCTAGCCACCCATCTTTGGGGGCTTCTGGCACAAAATTGCTATGAGTCAATCTATCTTTTAAATTTGTCCCCCTTCTATAAGTAATTGAAGGTGTACTCGGTATCAGGTCTCTTAGTTGCTGATCTGCTCTAAGGATAGTCCAGTATGTATTGAGAAGCCCCCAAAGATGGGTGGCTAGGATCATCTAAACCGCATGGAACCTTTCCATGTGGGAGATGTAACATCTGTCCTCATATTCTTAAGAGTAATACGTTTAAAAGCATCACTACAGAACAAATCTGTAGAAAAAGACTTCGTGAACTGTGAGACTAGGGGTGTGATATATCTCCTAACATGTGGGTGCCCCCTTAACTATGTAGGTAGGACCTATAGGCCTCTGAAAAAACAACTACAGGAACATCTAGGGGACATCAGACACTCAAGGGACACTCCAGTAGCTAAACACTTCGCTGAGGTCCATTCAAGTAACACTGAAAGCCTAAGAGTACAGGTCATTGAGGTCATAGCACCACCTAAGAGCACAGGTCATTGAGGTCATAGCACCACCTAAGAGCACAGGTCATTGAGGTCATAGCACCACCTAAGAGTACAGGTCATTGAGATCATAGCACCACCTAAGAGCACAGGTCATTGAGGTCATAGCACCACCTAAGAGTACAGGTCATTGAGGTCATAGCACCACCTAAGAGCACAGGTCATTGAGGTCATAGCACCACCTAAGAGTACAGGTCATTGAGGTCATAGCACCACCTAAGAGTACAGGCCATTGAGGTCATAGCACCACCTAAGAGCACAGGTCATTGAGGTCATAGCACCACCTAAGAGCACAGGTCATTGAGGTCATAGCACCACCTAAGAATACAGGTCATTGAGGTCATAGCACCACCTAAGAGTACAGGTCATTGAGTTCATAGCACCACCTAAGAGTACAGGTCATTGAGGTCATAGCACCACCTAAGAGTACAGGTCATTGAGGTCATAGCACCACCTAAGAGCACAGGTCATTGAGGTCATAGCACCACCTAAGAGCACAGGTCATTGAGGTCATAGCACCACCTAAGAGTACAGGTCATTGAGGTCATAGCACCACCTAAGAGTACAGGTCATTGAGGTCATAGCACCACCTAAGAGTACAGGTCATTGAGGTCATAGCACCACCTAAGAGTACAGGTCATTGAGGTCATAGTACCACCTAAGAGCACAGGTCATTGAGGTCATAGCACCACCTAAGAGCACAGGTCATTGAGGTCATAGCACCACCTAAGAGAGGAGGATGCTGGGATAAGATCCTACTTCAGTGTGAGGCAGAATGGACATTCAGGATTGAATGTGTAAAACCCTACGGCCTCAATGACTTTATATCTTATTCAAGCTTTATTGATTATCTCCACTATTATAGAGTAGTATAAAGTCCAGCGAGACAGAATGGGAGGTAGATTAATTCTAGATTATAATATTTCTCTACTAGAATGTTCTTGAAAAAATCTAAGAATTTAATGATTATATAAATATTAGTCTATCTGTCCTAATCGGTAAACTAAAGTGTTACATTATATGGCAATATCTAGTCACTGGGTTACTATTGGTATTTAGAACCATCATGGAATATGTATGTGCTGGGGAATATTGTATTTATATCTATGGAGACTTTCTTACTATTGTATACAATATAACATTATTGCGTCTATATGTGTAGATGTGTTGTATATCCCCTTTGCCCGACACAATAAGTCAGTATGAGGTTTGATTTTATCTCCTGACAGATCGCGCACCTTGCTTCCTGACCCCCGGCCAAATGTATCAGCGGTGTGCATAGTAAGTCCCTCCCCTGTGATGTGGTATACGGCTGATTGGAGCCTCGGACCATACGGACAGGTGCATGCAGGTATATTAGTTAGTTTAGCACGGCCGCCATCAGAGCCGCATGCACGGTGCTATGTATACACTGTAATACAACAAGGAGACCAAGCTTATAAAAGGTCCCTGAAGATTCTGAGCTATGGAAACGCGTTGGACCCTTAATATATGGACATCTTAAGAAATCTGGAGCCATCAGCTGTAATGGACTATCAGATAGACGCCTGGATCTGATCCACAAAGCATCTATGGAGACAGATAAGTGTACACAACAGCACATCTATATCAGCACGTGTATATTACCATCGGGAGATATCTCTTTAATCACCAAGATGGCAGCTACATCAATATATTACTGAGAGGATGAATCTGCAGATTTAACCCCGATCACACTGAATGTTTCATCTATAGATGCGGCAAAGTTACATTATACTGCAATATTTATCCACTATACTAATCTGTATAATGTGATGAGCGGCTGTGTATCAAATGTGGAAGCAGCAGAGAAATATACCGCACAGTGTGAATATCTGTCATATTAACTGCGAGTATATATAAATACATCAGATAACTAAGTCATAATATAATGGTGTATCTCCTGCTTGAGGGGAAATGCAGTTTAATATGGACAATTGCCATAGATGTTGTATAGAAGTGAATTATCAAAACCGCAGAGTATGAACACTAGTGAAGTATTAATACTGCAGAGTGTGAACTGGTTATAGAAGTATTAATACTGCAGAGTGTGAACTGGTTATAGAAGTAATAATACTGCAGAGTGTGAACTGGTTATAGAAGTATTAATACTGCAGAGTGTGAACTGGTTATAGAAGTAATAATACTGCAGAGTGTGAACTGGTTATAGAAGTATCAATACTGCAGAGTGTGAGCTGGCTATAGAAGTATTAATACCGCAGAGTGTGAACTGGTTATAGAAGTAATAATACTGCAGAGTGTGAACTGGTTATAGAAGTATTAATACCGCAGAGTGTGAACTGGTTATAGAAGTAATAATACTGCAGAGTGTGAACTGGTTATAGAAGTAATAATACTGCAGAGTGTGAACTGGCTATAGAAGTAATAATACTGCAGAGTGTGAACTGGTTATAGAAGTAATAATACCGCAGAGTGTGAACTGGTTATAGAAGTAATAATACCGCAGAGTGTGAACTGGCTATAGAAGTATTAATACTGCAGAGTGTGAACTGGTTATAGAAGTAATAATACTGCAGAGTGTGAACTGGTTATAGAAGTAATAATACCGCAGAGTGTGAACTGGTTATAGAAGTAATAATACCGCAGAGTGTGAACTGGTTATAGATGTATTAATACTGCAGAGTGTGAACTGGTTATAGAAGTAATAATACTGCAGAGTGTGAACTGGTTATAGAAGTATTAATACTGCAGAGTGTGAACTGGCTATAGAAATATTAATACTGCAGAGTGTGAACTGGCTATAGAAATATTAATACTGCAGAGTGTGAACTGGTTATATAAGTAATAATATTGCAGAGTGTGAACTGGCTATAGAAGTAATAATACTGCAGAGTGTGAACTGGTTATAGAAGTAATAATATTGCAGAGTGTGAACTGGTTATAGAAGTATTAATACTGCAGAGTGTGAACTGGTTATAGAAGTATTAATACTGCAGAGTGTGAACTGGCTATAGAAGTAATAATACTGCAGAGTGTGAACTGGTTATATAAGTAATAATACTGCAGAGTGTGAACTGGTTATAGAAGTAATAATACCGCAGAGTGTGAACTGGCTATAGAAGTAATAATACTGCAGAGTGTGAACTGGCTATAGAAGTATTAATACTGCAGAGTGTGAACTGGCTATAGAAATATTAATACTGCAGAGTGTGAACTGGCTATAGAAATATTAATACTGCAGAGTGTGAACTGGTTATATAAGTAATAATATTGCAGAGTGTGAACTGGCTATAGAAGTAATAATACTGCAGAGTGTGAACTGGTTATAGAAGTAATAATACCGCAGAGTGTGAACTGGCTATAGAAGTATTAATACTGCAGAGTGTGAACTGGTTATAGAAGTAATAATACTGCAGAGTGTGAACTGGTTATAGAAGTAATAATACCGCAGAGTGTGAACTGGTTATAGAAGTAATAATACCGCAGAGTGTGAACTGGTTATAGATGTATTAATACTGCAGAGTGTGAACTGGTTATAGAAGTAATAATACTGCAGAGTGTGAACTAGTTATAGAAGTTTTAATACTGCAGAGTGTGAACTGGCTATAGAAATATTAATACTGCAGAGTGTGAACTGGTTATAGAAGTAATAATACTGCAGAGTGTGAACTGGTTATAGAAGTATTAATACTGCAGAGTGTGAACTGGCTATAGAAATATTAATACTGCAGAGTGTGAACTGGCTATAGAAATATTAATACTGCAGAGTGTGAACTGGTTATATAAGTAATAATATTGCAGAGTGTGAACTGGCTATAGAAGTAATAATACTGCAGAGTGTGAACTGGTTATAGAAGTAATAATATTGCAGAGTGTGAACTGGCTATAGAAGTAATAATACTGCAGAGTGTGAACTGGTTATAGAAGTATTAATACTGCAGAGTGTGAACTGGTTATAGAAGTATTAATACTGCAGAGTGTGAACTGGCTATAGAAGTAATAATACTGCAGAGTGTGAACTGGTTATATAAGTAATAATACTGCAGAGTGTGAACTGGTTATAGAAGTAATAATACCGCAGAGTGTGAACTGGCTATAGAAGTAATAATACTGCAGAGTGTGAACTGGCTATAGAAGTATTAATACTGCAGAGTGTGAACTGGCTATAGAAATATTAATACTGCAGAGTGTGAACTGGCTATAGAAATATTAATACTGCAGAGTGTGAACTGGTTATATAAGTAATAATATTGCAGAGTGTGAACTGGCTATAGAAGTAATAATACTGCAGAGTGTGAACTGGTTATAGAAGTAATAATATTGCAGAGTGTGAACTGGCTATAGAAGTAATAATACTGCAGAGTGTGAACTGGTTATAGAAGTATTAATACTGCAGAGTGTGAACTGGTTATAGAAGTATTAATACTGCAGAGTGTGAACTGGCTATAGAAGTAATAATACTGCAGAGTGTGAACTGGTTATATAAGTAATAATACTGCAGAGTGTGAACTGGTTATAGAAGTAATAATACCGCAGAGTGTGAACTGGCTATAGAAGTAATAATACTGCAGAGTGTGAACTGGTTATATAAGTAATAATACTGCAGAGTGTGAACTGGTTATAGAAGTAATAATACTGCAGAGTGTGAACTGGTTATAGAAGTAATAATACTGCAGAGTGTGAACTGGCTATAGAAGTAATAATACTGCAGAGTGTGAACTGGTTATATAAGTAATAATACTGCAGAGTGTGAACTGGTTATATAAGTAATAATACTGCAGAGTGTGAACTGGTTATAGAAGTAATAATACTGCAGAGTGTGAACTGGTTATAGAAGTAATAATACTGCAGAGTGTGAACTGGTTATAGAAGTAATAATACTGCAGAGTGTGAACTGGTTATATAAGTATTAATACCGCAGAGTGTGAACTGGTTATATAAGTAATAATACTGCAGAGTGTGAACTGGCTATAGAAGTAATAATACTGCAGAGTGTGAACTGGTTATAGAAGTATTAATACTGCAGAGTGTGAACTGGCTATAGAAGTAATAATACTGCAGAGTGTGAACTGGCTATAGAAGTATTAATACCGCAGAGTGTGAACTGGCTATAGAAGTAATAATATTGCAGAGTGTGAACTGGCTATAGAAGTAATAATACTGCAGAGTGTGAACTGGTTATAGAAGTAATAATATTGCAGAGTGTGAACTGGCTATAGAAGTAATAATACTGCAGAGTGTGAACTGGTTATAGAAGTATTAATACTGCAGAGTGTGAACTGGTTATAGAAGTAATAATACTGCAGAGTGTGAACTGGCTATAGAAGTAATAATACTGCAGAGTGTGAACTGGTTATATAAGTAATAATACTGCAGAGTGTGAACTGGTTATAGAAGTAATAATACTGCAGAGTGTGAACTGGTTATAGAAGTAATAATACTGCAGAGTGTGAACTGGTTATAGAAGTAATAATACTGCAGAGTGTGAACTGGTTATAGAAGTAATAATACTGCAGAGTGTGAACTGGTTATATAAGTATTAATACCGCAGAGTGTGAACTGGTTATATAAGTAATAATACTGCAGAGTGTGAACTGGCTATAGAAGTAATAATACTGCAGAGTGTGAACTGGCTATAGAAGTAATAATACTGCAGAGTGTGAACTGGTTATATAAGTAATAATACTGCAGAGTGTGAACTGGTTATATAAGTAATAATACTGCAGAGTGTGAACTGGTTATAGAAGTAATAATACTGCAGAGTGTGAGCTGGCTATAGAAGTATTAATACTGCAGAGTGTGAACTGGCTTTAGAAGTATTAATACTGCAGAGTGTGAACTGGCTATAGAAGTAATAATACTGCAGAGTGTGAACTGGCTATAGAAGTAATAATACTGCAGAGTGTGAACTGGTTATAGAAGTATTAATACTGCAGAGTGTGAACTGGTTATATAAGTAATAATACTGCAGAGTGTGAACTGGTTATAGAAGTAATAATACTGCAGAGTGTGAACTGGTTATAGAAGTAATAATACTGCAGAGTGTGAACTGGTTATATAAGTAATAATACTGCAGAGTGTGAACTGGTTATATAAGTAATAATATTGCAGAGTGTGAACTGGCTATAGAAGTAATAATACTGCAGAGTGTGAACTGGTTATAGAAGTAATAATACTGCAGAGTGTGAACTGGTTATATAAGTAATAATATTGCAGAGTGTGAACTGGCTATAGAAGTAATAATACTGCAGAGTGTGAACTGGTTATAGAAGTAATAATACTGCAGAGTGTGAACTGGTTATAGAAGTAATAATACTGCAGAGTGTGAACTGGTTATAGAAGTATTAATACTGCAGAGTGTGAACTGGTTATAGAAGTATTAATACTGCAGAGTGTGAACTGGTTATAGAAGTAATAATACTGCAGAGTGTGAACTGGTTATAGAAGTAATAATACTGCAGAGTGTGAACTGGTTATATAAGTAATAATACTGCAGAGTGTGAACTGGTTATATAAGTGCACTGGATGGGGCTTCTTTCTGTGCGGTGATGAATAGATTATAGAGCTGATGTACACAGGAGACTGTCCCCAAACACTGGTTAATATGGATGATTTAAATGTAAGGACTATCCTGGGACTTTAGTGACATCCACATATGGTGAGATTGGTGGACTGCCATAAACCACGACCTGTTTTGTTGGTCAATGAGAATCTCTTTTGCTGACAGAAGGCTGTATGTCTATGGATGTGCCGTAGTGTGAACTGTGGATTCTGTTGGTCTCTACTCTCTAACCAATAGTTCATCCACCTTGGTCATCAAGGGACTCTAATTTGTCTGGACAGTAAATTGGACTTTTGAGAGAACATCATTCCACTATTGGAGATTTCAGTAATGTGAACAGGCGCATATTCGGCAGACCAATAGTATCACCAATAGTTACATTGTAGCATACTGTGGGTGGACCTACCCGTGTGTGGTCTATACACATATACACAGTGTGAACATGGATCTTGGTTGCTCGCACCCCTGATAGGTGGTGTTACGGGGATGCGAATATACAGGAGATAGTTGTCTTAGAGAGTAACAATAGAATAAATTGTATGTAATCGGACTGCCTGGCTGCAGTAAATTGTGTGCAGTCTAACTGTACTCTGTATTTACAGTATATGTGCTGAACTGTGTGCAGTCTAACTGTACTCTGTATTTACAGTATATGTGCTGAACTGTGTGCAGTCTAACTGTACTCTGTATTTACAGTATATGTGCTGAACTGTGTGCAGTCTAACTGTACTCTGTATTTACAGTATATGTGCTGAACTGTGTGCAGTCTAACTGTACTCTGTATTTACAGTATATGTGCTGAACTGTGTGCAGTCTAACTGTACTCTGTATTTACAGTATATGTGCTGAACTGTGTGCAGTCTAACTGTACTCTGTATTTACAGTATATGTGCTGAACTGTGTGCAGTCTAACTGTACTCTGTATTTACAGTATATGTGCTGAACTGTGTGCAGTCTAACTGTACTCTGTATTTACAGTATATGTGCTGAACTGTGTGCAGTCTAACTGTACTCTGTATTTAGTCTAACTGTACTCTGTATTTACAGTATATGTGCTGAACTGTGTGCAGTCTAACTGTACTCTGTATTTACAGTATATGTGCTGAACTGTGTGCAGTCTAACTGTACTCTGTATTTACAGTATATGTGCTGAACTGTGTGCAGTCTAACTGTACTCTGTATTTACAGTATATGTGCTGAACTGTGTGCAGTCTAACTGTACTCTGTATTTACAGTATATGTGCTGAACTGTGTGCAGTCTAACTGTACTCTGTATTTACAGTATATGTGCTGAACTGTGTGCAGTCTAACTGTACTCTGTATTTACAGTATATGTGCTGAACTGTGTGCAGTCTAACTGTACTCTGTATTTACAGTATATGTGCTGAACTGTGTGCAGTCTAACTGTACTCTGTATTTACAGTATATGTGCTGAACTGTGTGCAGTCTAACTGTACTCTGTATTTACAGTATATGTGCTTAACTGTGTGCAGTCTAACTGTACTCTGTATTTACAGTATATGTGCTGAACTGTGTGCAGTCTAACTGTACTCTGTATTTACAGTATATGTGCTGAACTGTGTGCAGTCTAACTGTACTCTGTATTTACAGTATATGTGCTGAACTGTGTGCAGTCTAACTGTACTCTGTATTTACAGTATATGTGCTGAACTGTGTGCAGTCTAACTGTACTCTGTATTTACAGTATATGTGCTGAACTGTGTGCAGTCTAACTGTACTCTGTATTTACAGTATATGTGCTGAACTGTGTGCAGTCTAACTGTACTCTGTATTTACAGTATATGTGCTGAACTGTGTGCAGTCTAACTGTACTCTGTATTTACAGTATATGTGCTGAACTGTGTGCAGTCTAACTGTACTCTGTATTTACAGTATATGTGCTGAACTGTGTGCAGTCTAACTGTACTCTGTATTTACAGTATATGTGCTGAACTGTGTGCAGTCTAACTGTACTCTGTATTTACAGTATATGTGCTGAACTGTGTGCAGTCTAACTGTACTCTGTATTTACAGTATATGTGCTGAACTGTGTGCAGTCTAACTGTACTCTGTATTTACAGTATATGTGCAGCGGGTCATCTCTAGCACGAAGTAATGAGGTACAATAGTTGCGTTACAGTAAATTAGCCTCGCTTCTGGTAGAGATGATCGCTGTACAGCAGCGTATTTTTTGGTATACACTGATGGCGGCTATTTAAATGTAATATTATATTTTTCTATATTTTTCTCCTATTTCTATTGGTATTTTTGTACATTTTAGGTGTGCACAGTAAAAGCTAAGTTTTAGAGGTTACACACACACACATATACATTATATGTATATATATATATATATATATATATATATATATATATATATATAGTGGGGATCAAAAGTTTGGGCGCCCCAGGTATTAGTATTAATGTGCATAAAGAAGCCAAG